>NW_027191427.1:3075592-3249667 GCF_041956435.1 Mycothermus thermophilus
ATATCCTGTCTGTCTTAATACATCAATATCTTAGGAATTATCTAACTTTTACTTCAAGTTTGCTCTGCGAGGGTACTTGGCCAGGTACCTAATCAAGTCGTCATCCATTCACTTGCACCCATTTTGGAATATGGATAAAGGACCTGGGAAAAAGTGTCCAGGCCAACAAGATGGAGGCTCCATGATCAACTGAATAGCAATGACCTCGATTTCCAGTTGCCAAATCATACTGGATTTCCCACGGTGGGGCAACTTGCTTTTCAGGACCGCATCTCATACGAAGCAACCTTGATCCTTCCGAGACCTAGGTATTCATCAAGGTACTGAGTACACGCATCTATTACCCTGCATAGAGCAAGAGTGATTTTGCCTCTCTACCTATCACTGTCTTGGTTTTGGCCAGGAAAGATCGCTAGCATACCTTGATAGGTACCGAGCAATACTGTTCGCAGATGGCTTTGGCCTTGATTAGCACTCCGCCGACCCCCTGTCCTCATCACGGATTTTGGCATCCCATCCCGTTTGTATCCCGGTCGTCCCCATTGTTTTCCTCCTCTCGGGGCGGGACGAACCCCGGTCCAGGGCCCCACTGCCGCTCCGATCATCACCTCCGGATCAGCATCTAATGTGACAAGCTAGAGGCGCTATATAAGGTGCATTGACTATGGTAGCACCAACGGATTCGTTTTTGCTGTCTCATCTAATCTCTGCTGGAGCACCAAACCCCGGTCATATGTAATAAGCCTCGAGGAACAGCAAGCGGCCCTCACTTCAACGACAAATATCCACCATCAAATGGTTGCAAGGAACAAGGCAACATGAAGCAAAAGCAACGGATGATTGCGATTTGTTTAAGAGAGAGATTCTGGTACAGCCTGCGAGGTATCCTTCCAGACCCGCTAATTTGAACGCGCGAACCAAGTCGAGGAATCCGACAAAGGATATAAAAGCAAAACTGGCAACGAAGAAAAACAACTGGCCCTGAGGGCCGAGGACCTGGCTGAATGAGACGAATCAAGTCAATTCAGGCTAAATCCAAGATGAATGAGAACAACAGAGCAACAGAGGAGGAGGGCGAGGCCCTCCTGGGGGCCGACCAGCCTATATCCACCAAGCCTGCCATTTGCTTGACCTTCAGGTGGCCGAGCCTGTGTCAAAAACTCTATTTAAAATCACCCGGAATTACCATCCTCCGCTTCTCCTCGTCGTCCGCCACGTGTGTGAATGGTCTCGGACGCAAGCACAAGGAGTGACCCATGATACTGATGGCCATAGCCGCACATGTAGCCAAGGGTATGAACTGCAAGAGTACGAGACGGGCGTTTGCCGTTTTATAATACCCCCAGAGTGCGGTTGGTATTAAGACGATGAGATAGACAATTGTTTGGAACGGGTCCTGACTTTGCCTGCGGTGTGCAAATGACGAGACGGCGAATCCGAATGCGAGGCAGGAGAAGAGCATAACCTCAGGCGAAATTGGAAATAGTATGCTGTTTGCTGGGGCTCCATCAGCCAGCGAGTCTAATGTCTGAGTCTCGGGCTGTTAGTCGATGTCAGCACAGGTTGGGAGGACTCAGAGACGGCAATACTTGTTCGTGTTCGTATATTCCTCTGTGTTGCGCGGCGTATATCCAGATGACAGCGCTGCTTGTTGTGCTCACAACTATCTCGGACAGCTCGGTGCTGGGGTGCCAGCGACCCTTGGATGTGTTGTAGTCCTCGATTCCGGGATGCAGACACCATGTCTGCGACTGCATTTGATGCGGAAAGTCCGGTATTCGACGTGCTGATTGGAAAGAGAAAACCCATGGGACCTGGCGTGGGATACAACAGTTACTGTTGTTGTCGGTGTCTAGGCCTTTTACCTTATACTCCATGACAATCTCCGTCGCCAGCCCGATGAGCATCTTATCCTTGACGGTCAAAAAATCAATGGCGTCATGTTGTGCAATATCACGCGCCCAGCCTCGGCGCCTTTAGAGGACCGGCTGATCCCACCACAACACTCACCGATTCTGGAAACCTGAATGGAGTGGAACCCTAGGTCCCAGAGCCTTGCGGGGGGCATCAATGTTCAATGCAAAACCACCGTCAATCGGGCGTCCATCTTACGTATGCCAGTTGCCCGGACTACGTGTAACTCCGAAGGGTTGCTGACTGACCGAAAATCAGGCCAATTATTGCCCTAGTCCTCTTGATATATCATGCTATGAAAGACAAGGCGACTGCCGACCCTCCTCCGCGCACCATCAGCCTTGTTGACATGGCAAAAAATGCGGCTCAAACAACCCGACGAGGCAAACTGCGATCATGGCATCTTACGAAGCATCCCCCGAGCCGCCTTAAGGTGCGCCTGCGGTAGACTTATTATTACACCGGCTTCGTCGACCAGCCAATCGTCCACTTTCAGACGATTCTGTGTCCTGAGATTACCAATACTCCATCTTCTTTTTGCTGTGTCTCAGCCGGGCGCCCGGGCTTTGTGGGCACCTAGTTCTCCTGAAACAACCAACGCCCTTTCGATGCGTGTTCTCTTTTTATGTCACGTTCAACCTTGCGTTCATAAATAAACACACCTCGACATCGTTCCTTTTCGAAACAGTCAGAGAATGTATCACGATCATTGTCTGGAAGCGCCCCGTTTGGGGCCCCGGGATCTTCGTCATGACTTCAAGGTCAGCTCTCGTAGTGTCATGTTTGGGATGGCGCTGGCAGCGGCAGCCCTCACTGACGCTACGGGAGACGTGAAGAAGCAAGTGTGGTATGTACAAACCCAAGACTATACTTTTTCCACCAGCAACCGCTGACATGAGACCAGCTTCATCTCTCTCTTCTCACTTGCGACACTGATCAATGTTGCCTCCGACTTCCACAGCATTTCCAGGAGGTGGGATCCAAACTACATCACCAACGTGATAGCACCGAAGTACTGATTGTCACAGGTTTCATGTCTTCAACCTAGGAGCTGCCGTTCTCCTGGTTGCCTCTGTGAAGTGGGACAAGCTCCCACTGAGCTTACTTCCCATAAGCATCACCGCCGTGACTTTGATACCAAGCACCCTCAACGGAATCTCCCTGTTCAAGCTGTTTGTTGACGATATCTTCAGTCCTTCTCGGTCTTTGATCAACGATGGAATACGCCACCCAGAATTGCGAGCCCTGCCCATCGGACTGGTACCATCACGAAACGTTACGGGGATGGAGTTTAGTTATTACCAAGCACCAATGGTGGCTTCCACAGGTGCTGAAGAGTTGAGGTTGGCCGGCGACAAAGAGTCCGTTGCCGAGACCGGTTCATCGCGCACGATGACCACTGAGGGACGGACACGAAAGCCTCCGGACTCGCCCCGGAGCAGAGCTTTTGAGCTTTGTTGCATGCTGGGCGCGATGTCCCAAGACAGGGCTTCCCAGAGGAGCCTACCCAGAAGTGATATGACAAATATCACCCTTTCCAGCGTCGAGCCTGCCCGGCAGCCACATTGGGACCCGGCAACCAACCACAGCTTCGAGGATGAGTTCTGGCGGAGCCATAATCATGACCCGGACAACGGTCGAGCCAGAGGAATCCTGGGCGGTTGGACTTACGGATACCTGAACCCGGTATGGATCTGGAACTGGATCTGGCATCGGGGCTAATAATCAAGCGTCCTCAATCCCCCACTCATGGCGAAGCGGGAACACAGCACCGACGACCACCACTTCTTCTTGGCCCAAGCCGCGATGCAAGTCTTGCTATGCGGTGCCACCTCTGGACCGCGATTTGAGACGGGTATGCACTCCTTGCTCTCCGCGGGTTGGATCAACCTGAGGGATATTGAGGTGTTCGCCCAGCGCCTGGGACTGCTGAAATTTCTGGTAAAGTCGCCTGGGATCAAACTCTCTTTGGATGCTTGAATCATCTGGTCAACTTTCTTTCATCCTGGCTTTGGCCTTGCTGGGTTGTGGATGCCCAGCTCGTGTCAAGACGTTCATTAATAAACATCGCGCCTTCAGGGCCCTCTCGCATTCTTACGTTCGACATTGGCATCGGCAAACGAAGCACGGCTCGCTGTTGAAGAGGTTCACGCCATGAAAGGCTTCCCCTAGGTTCCAGCCTTTTTTATTTATTTATTTTTGATACCTTCTCAAGTACGGAACATGCGCCCATTGTCCCTGCTTCCCTGGATGCACCCTCAAATGACCAACATCAGTCAGAAACGCCAGCGCGGTTCCCCAGGTTGCTGCCGCAACTTGCCTTGCCTGTTTCACCTTAAAAGATCAGAGCCAACCATCAGAAAGACTTTCCACTGGCGGCATTGAGGTCATCAACAGGTTGCGCACATCGCGGAATGATATACCTCCCTCCATGGCGGCCTCGCTGCCGCTCCACCCCATCCGTTCCCGACGGCTTTCCCCGCCTGGGGGTAGAAGCGCTCGCGCTCTGGGGGTTCTACTTTGTACGATATCCAAGCACGGCCGAAGGGTAAAAAGACGGTGGTGGAAACAAAATGCATTGAAGTCTTGGCAAGAGTTAGTCTTCTGAATCTCCTCAATCTGCCTTCAGAGACTGATGATCATGGCAGCATGGCGATAGATCTAGTCAACTTCCTCCGAATTGTACGATATCACAGGTTGTCTGCTAATGTGTGTGGCATTCTCTACCTCACCAGGCAGGACTCGACGATCTTCCCATGTTATATTCCTGCTCCGCGAGGGTTGAACTAAATCTCACATCACGAATACGCCACATCACTGTATTACAGCATTACACGATATACGCTACACAACACACACCTGTACATAGGTACTGCATCACAACATCCACTCCCCTGCCTCATTATGCAGAGGAATAGCGAGGAAAGGTTATGAATACATGGTCGGAAACTTTGGGTATGGGATATAGGGGTTATTATTTACACAAGATAGGTTTCTTCTGATATTATTACCTGGGCGTTGGCCTGGATCCAACTTAAGGACCGTAGATTGCCGTCCTGTCTGTCACACGGACGTCGGCTCAGTTGGTTGAAAAAACCGGGTTCCCGGTCCTTATTATTGTACGTCAAATGGAACAATTCTTCCTCTCTTATCTATTAATTACATCTCAACTGTGAGTTGTTGCCAGTGCTTATGCCACGGGCAAGTTATGACACCTGATGGATATGCTGGCTTGGTTACCTCTTTTAACGATGATATGTGTCCGACGGAGTCCTGCCAAGGTCGGTTCGGGAAAAACATCCTACGTATTTCTTCATAGACTTTTGCGTTCATCACCGTCCATTGGAGGTAGCCAATATGGAAGTGACCGAGGGATCTTACGCGCGGACAATGCCTCGCCCTCGCCGCCTGCCAGCGAGCTTCGCTGTCACATAATACCGGCACTTATTCAAAAATATGCCTTACTCCGGGGTCCACCACATCTGGCTTGCTTCCGCACCCTGGGATTACGCAGGAGTACGGAGGAGACCTGAGCAGATTCACTTTTGCCCGATTTATCCAGTTTCCAACAGCCAGGAATCGTTCTTTTGGCCACCTAGAGCGGGATAGGCGACCAGGGCTCCAGTATCAAGATCCAAGTTCAGCATCAGTGGACTTCGTCTTGGAGGGATGTTGGCCCCGCTGTCATGATCCCTCAACAACGTCGTCAACCGTGTTTCCAGAGTTGGGTAAGTCAGTTCGGGGTGATAAGGTGATGATGACAACAGCAGCATCAGCGCAAGAGCCCAATCAGATATTCGCAACGGGAAACGTTAAGTGATCTTTCTAGGTGAGGACCGCGCGCAGGTTGTGTCGGGTTTGGGCTCACCGGAAAGGCATCTGGATCAAAGTGGGCGGGCGCGCACTAGGGAACAAGGAACAGCCCAACTACGCACGAGCCGCGGGTTTCCAGCTCAGGCGAACTCCTCCCCAGTTTCCAAGCAACAGCCGAGACCCCACAAGCCCGACCCGGGTAAATCCACCGTACACTTGGTAAAACCACCGTTCAGCCACGACTTGGCGCCAAGTATGGCATCCCAACGGGGCCAGTGTAAAGTTCCGCAGAAACGCCGGTTTCGTGGTTCTGCGAGGGGTATACAACTATGCGAGTCAAGGGAGTGGTCGCATTGGGTAACTAAGTATCGAAAAAACGAGGACCGCTCTGATTGGCCAAGTTCTCTACGCCAAGACCTTATGTGCGAAACGGGCATACGCCCCGCAGGATCTGTCGTGAACGGATAATAAAAGTGGGACCTGCGGCTGAACCGCGAAACCGGCGTTTCTGCAGAACTTTGCGCTGGCCGCGTTGGGATGCCATACCTCTTGGTAATGTATCGTTCCCTTGGAAAACTGCACACTCATGCCACATCTCATGCAGGCACAGGTGAATAAGAGACCGAGATTTGTTTCTCTATCCTCCTTGCAATACATAAACCTGGGGATCTCACTTCATCAGAGCACACAATATGGCTCACTACGCATTGACTTTTCTTGTTGGAGAAGATAGGTACCCATCTCAGCTTCTCCTCCCTCCCACGGAGTACCCATCTTACCCGATTCAGATTGCCATCTTGCGTCAAGTAGAAGCACCGCCGCGAGTGACACAACTTGTGTTCGCATTTCCTAGGGTTAACAACCCCAACTTATTCAGTGATCAGAGTTTTATCAGAAACGACCTACTACGCTCCATCAATCTCTCTGGTTAATTCTGGCTCCCACACTCTCGGACAGCTACTACTCTGTTTAGGGTGAAACGATCAATCGTAAGTCGTCAAACACCCCCTTTAATCCTACTCATGGGCTTACTGACACGTCACCAGAGGGTCTTTCGACCATTGAATGCCTGTCATTGACTCTCTTCTGGATACGGCACTCCTGAGAGTTGATATCTACAATCCCGGTGTGCCTTCCACGCCGAGTACTTACCTCAAACTGCGATGGATTCACGGCGCGAACCCACTATTAGTCCTTGGTCCTGGGCCCAGGACTGCTCGTTTTCCTTCTTCCATTGGTACGAGACTTGTGTTTTCTGAGAGTCGTGCTACTAGTATGCCATACTGACAGCTCCCAGGACTTGCACATGGATGCGCATTTTAGGGGCTGCCTTGGCTGTCTTGATGCTTCTCGAGATCAGCTCCCTGGGGGATCGGAACTCACCATTCATTCGAATCGCATGGATGACCACGTGTCTGCTTACTTTCATTGTCGCAGCGGAAGCCTCTTGTGCTCTGAAGTGCATGCAGCACCTGAGAGACCTGCACGATGTGCAACTCCAGCGACTGAGGAGAGGCTTTTCGAGGACGAACGCATTTAAGTCTTTGCGGCGGAGCAGCAGTTCGTCAACTACATCTTCAAACTCACCCCTGAGAACTGACTATTCCAGCACTACACCCTCACATCTTCGGTCCGGGAGCCACCGTCCAGCGACAAGAACCTCGCAGTCGCTGGAGAGCAACAGTTCAGTGGGGGTATCAGGATTACAGCAGCCAACGGACGATGATAGTTCACCCACCATGGGCTCGCTCTTGCACCCTGAGAGCAACCATCCAACCCCTATTACATCTTCTCAACCACATCTGCGGATCAATCATCCGAGCCTCATGCTTTTGAGGCCATCTTTGGGAAGTGCCCATTCGCTACGGGTCGTTGAGCAGTTGCTGGCGGAAAGTGATCGTTCGACAACCGTCTCCTCACAGCGAGCTCCAAGCAACCCGCGGTCACGCAGCTCGGTTGACTTAGCTCACATTGGTGTGCATCACTCCCGGTTCACGTCTGGATATTCGGGTAGTGACACGAGCTCGGATATTTTACTCGACAGAATCATCACGCCACCCTGGAATGAGCATCCTTTGTGGAACGCCGTTACGATGGACTTCTGGCGACGAGGCATCTTGCCAATGCGGAGCCATCTCTCTGACACAGGCACTGGTATGTTGACTGAAGACTCCGGATTGCATCCCATGGGCATCAAACCCTCAGGACCTTGCACAGGCCCCTGTCCCTGTGCCAGAGAACAAGGATCCCCCGCCCTCACAACATATGACTTGTAAACGCAGTTGTGCTAACACCCGTCGCAGTGAATCGTGCGCACTAAGCTCAACTACTTAGTTGGTAAGCCAACAGAGCCGGTGCTCCCTCCCGGCTCAGTTAACGGCATGCTCCAGGATACCTACATTGCCTGGCATGGGTTGGGGAATGGGAGGAAAGATTTGAGATACCTTGAAGGAAGTCGGATGTTGCGACTTGATTCACTCCTTCTTTAGACTTGATTACGGTCAGTGCGCTCCCATCACAAATATCAGTATTGCATTACTCCTGTGACTCAGCGGGCTTGCTAACACTGCGGAGCACCAAAGTTTTGATGACAGACTATTACTGGGTTTCAATAAGGGGCGATAGTCCAAGAGGCTTGGAATGGGTTTTGGTGACGCAGGCGGCTGCGACGTACAGGCAATACACCTGGTCTGGTGGAAATATTGGAAACCGATCGTCTCAGGAGGCCTCGCTTTTGCCTTGCTGTGCTCTTTCCTTCTTTTCTCCCACATACCTTGAATCGAATTGGTTGTTCTCGCCCGGTCCCTGAAACCACTCTTGTTCTCTCGTTCACAAGGGTATTCAGGGCATTGGGAAAGTCCAGACACTGGCGGATCCGTGTCTCAGTGACGAGGGAAGCGAAAGTAACCGGCTTGAGGGCCGAGGAACCCGCCGAATCAGAGGAAGTCGGAGGAGGAAGATAGCGAAGCCCTCCCCGGGAGTCAATGATGTTATATCCGCCGGACCTAGCATCTGGTTGACCGTGCAGGTGGCCGACTTGTGTCACTCAGAAAGTGTCTGACTACATCATAAGATGCCTGCCGAGACGGACCACTGAGGACGTCCATTTCCTCCAGCCAAAGATGCACCATTCCGGTGCGGGCGTTCCTCATCAAAAAGGCAACTATTTTGAAGTTGTAAGACAACAATATTGACGCTGTACAACACTTGTGAAGTGGTAACACAATAATGAGCAATGCGAGCTCGGGTTGCTGTAGGTTGGCCGGCAAGGGTAGCTCAAGAAGCCATGAGGCGCCCTGAGCTCCTGTAGGTAAATATTTAAAGCCCCAAAAAGCCTGACCAACGTGAAGCGTCGATCCACTGATTCTTCTATCATCTCCCAACCACGACGACAGGGGTATATCCTATGTCGCCAGATGTTGCCTCAATCATAACAATTTGACTTTTCTGCTTGTTATGCGCCTGCACTGCGCGTCAAATATTCGGCCTTGGTCCTGGGCCCAGGACTGTTTTCCTTTATCTTACTTTTGATATCTGTATGAATCCACTTCCTTATGATCAGGGTCATATGATTCCGAAGTATTAGGATTCTTGTGGGCTAATGAACCACGTTCAGAACGAGCACATCCACACTGCTTCCTGGAATCACCAGAGCTGCCACTCCTTGCTTTCATCTCCATGGAGAATCTAAACGTGTCACTCGTGTGGATGACATTAATGACACTCCTTGCACTCATGGCCGTAATTCTTGTTCTCGCCATCATCGGCTTTATCACCATAGCGTCTCTTGTTCTCACCATGCAGTTAGGGCTGTGAAGGGCCGCTTTGACCCCTTTATCGCGTGAGATCCTCGAGAAAAGCGATCGTTCGACCATCGTGTCCTCATACTCGCCTCCGAGCAACCCTCGCTCACCCGATGCTCATGACTTCTTTGGCATGGATGGACCGCCCTCACAACCGAGATCTGAGGTCCACACCAACTCGGAAATCACACTCCGTAGTGTCCACGGAATCATTCGGCCAACTTGGGATCTCGCTACGTTGAGCTTCTGGCAACCGGATATCAGCAGGATGGCCGAAGACACCAACCTGCAGATGATCATGCGCCAGGTTCTTCCACTGATGCCTGTCCCTGGGGACCGGTATTGACCCGGGTTCTAGCCCCCTGAGATCCGACCACTCAAGCATCAGAGCTGCACTCTCTTCTTGGGTCAGATGAACGGATGTTCCGGAAGCTGGCTGAGAGCTTCCCTGGAGCGTCGTCAATCACCCAGATGGCAAAATTCCTCCCGTTGAGGTACTCATCTCGCCGACCATCGATGGACACATGGATTCAGTAGAGAGAGCTGTTAGAGTTGGCGTCTTGGAGTGGCTGGACCTCTGGGGCAGTTATTTGTGGACGTGTTGGAGATGTGCTGTCAAGGTGCTGTTTGTCAGCGTTATGAGGGTCAGAGGAAGTTGTGGTTTACAAGGGCGTGGCAAGTCTGGAGGGTTGCCGTAGTACTTACCGACTACAGTCGACGACCTCGGCACTCGTTTGGTAGTGAGACAGCAAAAACGAATCCGTTGGTGCTGCCATAGTCAGTGCACCTTATATAGCGCCTCTGCTTGTCACATTATTAATATCCAGGATTCGTCGCGCTCCCGAGTTCGTTGCAAAGGTATCAGAGACAATCGGGGAGTCTCATTTCTCAACCTGCAACTAAGAACTCTCATAATATGTCGCTTTTTGCCTTGACGCCTTGGACAAAGTTGGGGAGACTCACATTTGCCCGACCCTCATCACCCCTCTTGCAGATCGCCAGCGTTCGTCTTGGTGACCGAACCCCCTGAGCCTTGAATGCTCAACAATCTACCTTCGGGACACTCGGAACCATTCTCGAAAGATCGTTTGCCCAAAGGTTGGGAATCGTGGGCCTGACCACACTACCGTATGTGCAAATTCCGACGGCAGGCCTCCCAATGGGTGACCGCAGGCGGGAAAGCGCAGATGACAAGGAGCGGGAGACGATGGACCTGCCACGGAGTGGTGATTCTGGAGAGCGAAGTTGGATCAGAGTTGAGTTTGGATGGAAGGGAACAGATGTTGAGCATTATACATCAGTGGTCTCGAAAATCCCGCATTCTTTGCACCGGAATAGGTATGCGGACGGCTTACCGAAGTGAGGCGTCTTGCACACCCCTCATGGAAAATCAACTGATGGCCTTTGAGCCTCGGATCGTGCCTGTTGTTGGCTGGCGGTTGGTCCGCGAACCACTTTCCCAACAGGGTACCTGCCCAGTCAGACTTGCGGTTCAAGCGCGGCTCGGCGACCGAAAGGCAACCGCGCTTAGGTGCCGTGCCGGGGTCGGGAACGGTAGATGCTCAAGCCTGGGAATGGCCTGGGGGTGGCGAAAGCTTCCACCCTTTCGGTGCACGGTGAAGTCCCAGGGCATCAAATAAGACGCCAAGCCAGCCAAACCCCACCTCTTGTACCAGGCCGTCTTTCTGTGTTTGCTTCAGCCCGATCCTGGGCGTCAGAATGGCGCTGCAGCATGCCCGATGTGACCTCTCCAAGATCCCTGAACATCAATATTGACATCAAACTTGTGCTTTGAGCCTCATCCAGATTGGTACTTAATCCGCAGGGATGGCCGTCAAACCAGAAAACATTCATGGTCAATTTCTACATCCTTCAGCTGAGGATTGCAATCCATCAAGCTTAAGGGGCTTCGACCATCGAATGTCCATCTATAACTCTTTGCTGGCAAAACATCACTTCTAGGCGTCGCCCGCTTCAACCCCAGCGTGTCTTCTTCTCCGGGCTGTCTCCTCAAGATACCATGACACCGCACCGTGAATCCGTAAGGCCTAGGTCCTGGGCCCAGGACCTTCTTTGCTCTGTTTTGGATTGGTATGTATGAACCACATGCCATCTGTGACTCCGACATCAGGTTACCAACTGACAATTCTCAGGAGAGTCAACTCTTATATGACCCTTCCTGTGGGTACCCTGGCTGCGTTGATGGTTCTTGGGATCCGGCTCATCCCGTCACATACCTCAAGGGGAGCAATGGTGACCAGGTTTCTCACATTCTCCGCCACGGTTGGAATGTCTTTTTATATTGGACGGAACACCCAAGACCTGCGGTTTATGGAGGATGATCCGTTGTGGCTGGGCCATGGTCGCTCCGCGACTCTATCCTCCGAGTCGACGGCTGTCCCATCACAGCCTCATCTGGGGAGCGACCGTCCAACGGTTACTCCGAACCAGCCGATGGAAGGTAACCATTCACCAGGGGAACGGTCACAACAACTCCGGGAGAGTGACCGTCAAGCCACTTCATCCTCGCAACTGCTGCTCGAACGCCACGATGCGCTGGGCATCTCTTCACCGATGCCCCTGGTGCGTGAACCCGACGGAAGGATGGGCTTGCATTCACCATCGCCGCCGCTGCCGCGGCGGCTGGTGGAGAGTGACCGCGTGACTACCGTATCCTCGCAACCACTTCCGAGCAATCCGCGGTCACCTAATCCACAAGACTTTTCCCACATGGGTGGATTATTCTCGCCGCCGCCGTCGAAGCACTCCGGAGGCAGCGATACTAGCTTGGCCATTTCGTTCCCCAGCGTCGACCGAATCGTCTTGTCTCACTGGAACGCCGACACTCTACACCGCTGGCGACAGGATCCCTTGCGGATTTGGAGTCTCCTTGTTGAGCCTGAGCGCGTCATGATGGCTGACGACTCTGGGCTGCCCTATAGAACCGTGGGCTCAGGCCTTTTATAAATGTTGAACCCCGTAACCGCTTGCTTGAATCCATTTACACTCTGGACTTCGGACGCATACCTGCCTCGGGCATGATTAGATATCAGATTGGACTCTTGATAATCGAGGCATGTTCCTGGAGTCCTGGAGCGGTCACGGACCTTCTGCTGGACGGTTTGCCCACCTGATCAAATGCCAAACATCTAGCCTTCTACACGTTTTTGTCGGTTGCCGGTGGACAGGCTCATCGGTTTTGAGTTGGTAACTACGGGTTTGTCGCGAAAGGAAGTTATATTACGTTGCAGACCGGGTGTTGTCGAACACTTTGGTCCCGGTGAAGGTCAGTGCCACAGCATGCTCGGCTACATTGCTCCGAATATCTCCAAGGTATGGAGGTTTGCTAACATAGTAACAGTTACGTCAGTAGTCTATGCAACGATTTGACTTTCTTGGGGATGGTGACAGAAAGTGACTCAGCACGTGCCTTGCAGGGATCTAAGCATCCATGGCGGGGCCTAGTTGCTGGGGTGAGATGTTTGGGCAGGGGACAGTTGTGATACAGGCGGTTTCTGGAGTACGTATGGTTGCATATGACTGGTGCTGGGAACTTCTCTTTTTGAGATGTTCACTAAGTGCGTTTTCTTTTCCTCGTTGAAGCAAGGAGCTTAACCCCGCCACAACGGCGCTGGGCTTCACGAAGTTCTGACCTATTTTCTAGCTCTGTCATGTCCATATCAGGCTCCCTCAGATAAAGTATTATCTTGTATTTGGGTTTAAAGAACAGACATGTCTCGATAGACGAGTTCCTGTATTATGTGTGACAAAACACAACATAATTCACGAGCACCTTGATTAATAACAGGACAGAAGCGCGTCAGACACTCCACGTTCACATGCTGAGTCAACAACGGATCTGACATCGCCACAGGTGGGTCGCTAATAGGATTCGAGACCTTGCGTCAGAGGTTCTGGGAGACGAATATTATCAGGAGACAGAACTAACTTGCCAGTTCACGACCTCTCCTGGAGTTATTTTCCATCCAAGTTGTTATTGGGTTCGTGATAACTACCAGATAATCGACATCATATTATGGTCTTGAACCTGGATGCTTCTTCGTGCGACTGTTCGGAGCACAGGACAGCCTTTCGGATTTTTATGGGTCCAAACCAAGTTCCGTTTGAACGTTGTTCTTTCCAATTACCTGGGCTCTCACTTCCAATCTGGCACATAATTGTCCGAGCCTTCCGGTTTGACAGGAGGTCCCTTTCTTCGCCCTTCCCTGCCCAGACCTGCACATGTGAGCTCGACACGGAGTCATTCCCACCAACTTGGAACACAAGCTCACACAAAGTCTCTCCCGTGCGCTCACGGGCTTCTTGACAGAACCAGGTTGGTGGTTGCAAATTCAACAGACCTCCTTTTCCGCCACTTTCTAAGTTTCATTAACATTTGGTTTGTATCTTCACCTCAGCGTGTCATAATACCCCAGTCCTCCATTCGCCTCTTTAATAATAACGCAGGCCCGCTCTGGAGCCCTTAACGACGCGACCTCGTACACCTCGAGCAAGTGCAATGCCGTGATGCTAATCGCAACTGTCCCAATCCCAGTGCGCCGACGGCTAGAATTCTGACGACGAAGTCGGGGATCAAGGTCGGGGCACTGAAGCCGGCAGTCTCCGGCAAACCCAATCGCCATGGTGTGGGATCATCTCTCCATCACCAACCCACACCTGGTTTACATCATCTTAGGCGGCTTCACCTCGCTATTCATGCTGTGTTCCTCGGTCATCAAGGAACGCATGTACATCGGCGAAGCCACTGTGGCCACCCTCTGCGGCGTCATCTTCGGTCCTCATGCTGCCAACCTCATCAACCCCTCGGCGTGGGGAAATGTCGACGAAGTCACCCTCGAGTTCTCACGGATCGTCCTCGTGGTTCAATGCTTTGCCGTCGGCGTCGAGCTGCCCAAGTTTTACATGGAAAAACACTGGAAGTCAGTGGCCATGCTCCTCGTGCCGGTTATGACCACCGGCTGGCTCGTGACGAGCTTGTTCGTCTGGTGGCTTATCAAGCCTCTCAACTATCTCGAAAGCCTCACTGTCGCTGCTTGCGTCACCGCTACCGACCCTGTTCTTGCATCCTCCGTTGTCGGCAAAGGCAAATTTGCTAGGCGCGTCCCCAAGCATCTCCGCGATGTGCTCTCGGCCGAGTCAGGATGCAATGACGGAACGGCCTTCCTCTTCATTTACTTGGCCATCTACCTTATTCGCGACCAACAGAGCGCCCGGGAAGTGACATTTCACTGGGTAGTTTACACTATTCTGTACGAAATCGTCTTCGGTTCCATCTTTGGCTTTCTCGTCGGCTACCTTGCCCGCCATGCCGTCAAGTACGCCGAGCAACATGACATGATGGATCGTGTGAGCTTTCTGTCTTTCTACTTTGTCCTTGCCCTGTTCTGCGCCGGCGCCGGTAGTATACTTGGCATAGATGACCTTCTCGTTGGTTTCGCGGCTGGTGTGGGCTTCTCGAACGATGGCTGGTTCAGCGAGAAGACAGAGGAGTCGCACGTCTCCAACGTCATTGATCTGCTGCTCAACCTGGCCTACTTCGTCTACTTTGGCACCATCATCCCCTGGGAAGACTTCAACAACGCATCGGTGGGCCTTCACGCCTGGCGTCTCGTCGTTCTCGCCATCTTCGTCATCCTATTTAGGCGAATTCCCATCATGATGTTCCTCAAGCCCGTGATCCCTGACATCAAGACGTGGCGTGAAGCTCTCTTCGCCGGACACTTCGGCCCAATTGGCGTCGGTGCCATCTTCATGGCAATTTTGGCCCGCGCCGAACTCGAGACCCACGGACCCATCCCTTTGTCGAAGCTGCCGCCGCCCGATTCCCCGTATTACACTGCGATTGCCCTGGTCTGGCCGGTTGTTTGCTTCTTGGTTGTATCATCCATCATCATCCACGGCTCTTCCATCGCCGTCTTCACTCTTGGGAAGCACATCAACACCCTGACAATCACCATGTCGTATACACACGGAAGCGAGGATGGACCGAGCTGGCTGAATCGCCTGCCGCGAGTATCCTCATCATCACGGCTCCATCAAAAGCCAGCATCTGGGACAGATGGAGAGGAGGTTAAGATGCCGCAACTTCCTCCAGGAACCCTTCCTCCAACTGGGTTGGTCGGAGCCTTCCTACGTCGCATCCACGAAGATGAGCCCGGGACGCCGGGAAGCCGTTCTTCATCTCCGGGCCCTCGTTGGCGGAGGAAGAAATGGGATACCGGCATCGGCCCTGGTGGTCCTGTTAGCCAATCTGCTATCTTTCCACAGCCACACCCACATACAGAGCCTCCTGCCCAAACAGCACCCCGTCATGACATGGAGCCAGCTGCTCTTGAAGAGGGCAGAACCCCCCCCGTTTGCGCAATGCCTGAACAAGGAGTAGAGGAATCGACCCCGGAAGCCGTGGCTCAACTCGCGGCTGTTGAGCAGGCTCTTCCGGAACTGGCCCTGCAACGTACCAAATCTCTGCAAATGTACCGAGAAGGGCATAACATCGTGCTTGAGGATCAGGATGGTGACGTGCTCGCCGTCCAGCGGGTGCAGGGCCGATCTGATAGCGTAGCAACGAAGACCAAGGCTTTGGCTGACGAGCTGAGCTCCGAGGCAGGGCCTTCTGGGTGGACATACGCCGGGTTGAAGCAGAGGGTGGCCAAGTGGCGCGAGGCGGAACTGGAGAAGCGAAAGGAACAGAGGCCTGGAAAGGGCGAACCGGCTCGGGCATTCCAATTCGGAAACACGGTAGGTTTAATACTTGGATGTTTTTGGCTGGCTCCATGCTGATGAGAACAGATCATCGTTGAAAACGAGGACGGCGAGGTCCTCAAGAAGTATGACCTCCCGTCTCAGAAGCCACAGCCGGAATCGACCGGCCAAGGTCTCCGGTACATGGGCATGGGTATCTTTGCCAAAGCAATGGACAAGTCATCGGGCGACTCACCGCAATCTGGCGAAGCATCTGGAAATCCTTCGTCAGCACCAAAGCCACGCAGAAGAAGCATATTCGCAACGCAGAACACGGCACAGGAGGAGGAAGACGACAAGAACCTCCGCTTCACCATCGGGGGCATAGGCAGGCGCATGACCAAAGAAGACTTCATCAACGAGATACGCAAACTAGACAGTCAAAGGACGGCCAAGAAGGATGACACTTCCACCCCACCGGAAACTTCGTCTGACATCCCTAGAAGAACTTCTGCCACGTCGAGGCAGGCAGCGATAAGCTCCGCCTCGCCACTCCTCGATCCATCTCTCGAGACGAGCGGCACCAGAGCTGGTTCCCTTTCTCACAATAACACTCAAGGTCCGTCCCGGGGTAGACGCGGCACCATTGACAACGATGATGACGAGCATAGAGAGACGGAAGTGGAGCGGCGGCGGAGAGAGTCTGCCCTGGGGTTGCGCCCTGAGGATGGAGATGATCAGGACGGCGAGGAGAGCCCGCGGGTGCCTCCTCCAAGGAAGCCGGTTATTCGCTTTGCGGCGCAGCCGGAAAATAACGGGGGTAAGAAAAGGTAGTTGGCCTATGGTGGGACGAGGAGACTTGCTCGGGTTTGGCGGCAGTAAGGCGTGTTCATGGATTTCATGGATTTTCGTTTGGCTTGAGTGTAATTATCCGTTATTGTATGTGTTTTGAGCAGGGAGTATTAATGGCAGGAAGTATTTGAACTTCGATGGTTGTCGGGACTTGGATAGCGTGCTTGCTTTTGTCTTTGCCTCGGGTTGGACGAACACAATCAAGATGGCCGCTAGCCGTCGATCCAGAACTACACAATCAATCCAGTTTCAACTGCTTGGTTGTGAGAAATCCTATGACAGGAGATCTTCAAGGAATGTAGATATTAGTCGACTAGGCAGGTCGGTAAGATACAACTATTATTATTTCTTAAATCACTGTTCTGCTGGTATACTAATACTTCAATCCCTGAAGGCTTGCCTATTATCCCTGAACACATGTAATCAGCTATTCGTCATTGTCATGACCGCAGAAACCAACAACATTGAGTCAAGCACATGAGGACTCCGTACGCGCCGAGGTATGAATGAGGTCCAAGTTTCAACTCCCACGTCTTCAGCATAACAATGGATTGAAGTATATATATGGATTCTACAGTTTATTATATACTTCTCTCTCAATGCAATTGGTAAAGCCTTCTACAGTTATGCTAACAAAAGCTGTGAGGTGGTGACACTCAGAAGCCTTGATCGAAGTAGGTCCTGTCGTTAATACCTGATAAACCTCTGTTATGCAGGAACCACAACCAGGGGGTACTTATTACCTGAGGTGTGGTACGTAATACCGGAGTAATACTGGATATATGTACCTACATGCAAACGTAGTACTTCATCTGGTTCATCTACCAATAACAAGCAAGCAGTGAGATTCACTGCCAGCCCTGGGGAGGCTATGCCTGTTGGTTGGGTTGCAGTAGAAGAGGTTGACGCACGCTTGAGTATTGGCATGAGGGGATTGGCCTGGAGTTATTTTGTTGCGCATCTTTAACATCTCATTATCATTCCCATCCACCCCAACTGAACAACAATCACATGTATCAGGAGTGCACGACGTTTGCCTGAGCCTGAGAGTGTTCTCCATCCGCATTTCGACATGCCGGCAGAGGCGGCGTCGACACATCGCAACCGTGGCTTGACAGCACCTCGGCAACCCGATCAACTTAGTGCTGAAATCCTTGGGGAAAGCAATGAGGAAAATGGTTCCTTGTATGACGGCCTGCGTGCCTTTTTCCGCGGCGGGCAGCTTGCCATAGTCGGGTGTAAGCGGTCCAGTCCGGGGCGGTACAACCTGTTGATGCTGACCTCTCTAGTCTGTCGCGCCCTCCTGAACCCGTCCAACGGAATCAGGCGCTATTCGCTGTCGTGGGACGACGAGATCCTTAACTACGCCATAATAACCGAAGTTTTGCTCTTTCTTCCCGTCTGTAGCCCCTTTCTCCCGAGGTGCCAAGTGGAAGTTCATTTCATACATAGGTCGGGTCCGCAATACTCACCTCCATTAATAATCCAGATTTACCTGGCCAGATTCCTCCTCCCATCTTGTGTCAGCTTCCACGACCCTCGGCTCTATCAGCTCGCCTTCATCGAGCGCGTCGCCCTCCAGATCCCCTTGTCATGGACCTTGCACTACTACTTCGTCGTCGACCCCACGGAGCGCTTCGACAACCTGTTCATGGACAACCTGCAATGGTTCGATTCCACCTACGTCGCCAAGTACATCCCCAACCAAATAGTCCAACCGCAGCAGGGAGCCTACTATCATAACCTGCGCGCCTCCCGCCCCAGCGGCACCCTCGACTGGCGACAATCTAATAGAAGCGATGCCATTGCCCACAACTTCAAGTGGGGGCTCGCCGCTCTGGTGGTATCTTATGTCCCCTATTACGTCGGGCGTCTCTTATACTACATTGTCCTGGTCACAGTGTATGAATCTGTCGTCCGCCGTTCGCGACTGTTCTTGCTCGTTGCGCTCGCCGCCATCATTCTCCCGTGGGAATGGCTGATGGTACTCCTCCAAGCGCGCCTGGGTTCGAACCAATTGGTAAAGACCTTGCTTAGCCCTTACATTGAGCGGATGGGGTTCCGACCTGCGCAGTATGAGCAATGGATCCGTGCCCGGGATCAGGTTTTGTTCGGATTCGCCGCCGTGTGGTGGGCCCTGATGCAGCTGCCGGTGCCGATGCTGCCGCACGTGGTATTGGGTGCTGCTCAAGCGGTAGGTTAAGCCCATAATCCATCTCTCAGTCGATATTGACGAGGAAGCCTTTGGTCTCCGGCATTGTCTCCTGTCTGTTATTTGTCTGTCCAAGCTAACAGAATATGAACTGGCCACCAGAGTATGGCGTACGTCATCACTACCATCACCGACCCCCCTCCCCCGCAGGACACACCAGAGAGGGACGAGTTTTTGAACACCCAAATCGAGTGGAAAAATAAGGAGCGATTCTTAGCATTGCCAATCCTGAAGTTGGGTCAGATCCACGTTACACCCGTGAGACTTCCACTGGAAGGCGGTTGGATTGACAAGCCAGGACAGTCTGCAGTCCGAGATGATTCAGTGATGGGATCTCTTCGCATGGATCTCGAGGCTATACTCATCATGGCTCTCCAGGCTGTATGCTTGTGTGTTTTGTATAGTTTGCTTTTTTCGGTTGCTTTGGTTGTTGTTGCTATCAGCTTGGTACTGTAGACCTCCGGGATGGGCAGCTCCAACAGACAGGCCAGACCCTGAATAGGTGAAGTGTAAAGGATGGAAACCTCAGGACAATATTTATAGTACGTATTACCTGGCACCGACTCCTTCGAGCCCCGGGCAAAGTACCTACAAAGGGAATGTTTCCTATATTAAATAAGTTGCCAGGAAGTCACATGTCAGATATATCCTTTCAGTGCTACACCGAAGCTACGGTACTCTTCTGAGGTTACATAGTCTATGTCGGGAATAGTCCATCTCACTAGCCTACGTGCCAGAGGTGGAGAAGTTCAAGCACTAAGGCTGAGTTGTGGGGGTGGTGCCCAGGATACAAGTTCCGTAAGAACATAACGTTCATGACCGGAACCAACCATCCAGTTTTCTCTAATATTAAGAACAACCAACTCGAAATAATTGATTCTTCTGGTACTGTTTATTGCCTTATTCTGTGGAACAAGCATCAGAAAAGATCCAATGCCGCCTCCCTGGAGAATTGTCACTCGTCTTCTGCTCCCAGTCGCACTTTGCAACACGGGAGCATGGTCTGCTGGGTCAGGGCAAATTGAGAACCAAAAGCTTCTCGGTGCCATGTCAGCCGAGAAAGTCGATGCTCTGTTTCAAAGTGACCACTCGCGCGTCGCAACGTTCGCTCGTCTCCCTTCTGCCGACTGCTTCGCCGAAGGAGGGGATGATATTCGGTATGATATCGCTATACTCGGTGCTCCTTTCGATACTGTGAGTTCTCTGCACCATGGTGTGGTTTCCCTTCGTATTTGACCTTAGTTAATAACCGGGATATGCGTCAACAGGGCACAACAGGGCGACCGGGAGCGAGGTTTGGACCACGGGCTATTAGGTCGGGGTCATGGGGCGTCAATCCCGATGGGTGGAGTGTTTACACGGGTGAGTTATCCCTTCCATCCACTATACGTAGTATTTTCAGGTTGTGTCAAGTTTAGCTGACATGTCCTGAAGGTCGTAACCCGTTCAGGAGTTGGGCCAAGATTGTGGACTGCGGAGATGCCCCGTTGACCTGGCTCGACAACACTGTGGCTCTTGCAACCCTTGAAGAAGCCCATCTGGTAAGACCCCAGGGTCGTTCTCTTTGGTTCAGTATCCTGTCCAGCGAAATAAGGTGCAGACCTGTTAACTTGAGAAGAGAGTGTCAAGCAAACCGGGCACAACACAGCCCAAATCTTCCGTACCGCGCATCATAACTCTCGGTGGTGATCATACGACAACCCTTTCGGCCCTGAGGTCGGTGTTTAAAAGATGGGGCCCGGTTGCTGTGGTTCATTTTGATGCACATATTGGTCAGTGTTCGCCTCTCTGTGGTTCTCGATGACGATGACGAGGGGTTTGAGTCGTTCGTAGCTAACCCTCCTGGCAGACACGTGGACCCAAAGATGCTTGGGAGGGTTTCCGAATACGCGTGAGAAATGAACTCAATGCCTTGTTTAGTAACAGGCCTGAAACGAGAAGCTTCATGCTAACGGAATTCCAGCGGAGTCAATCATGGCACGTTTCTGCATATTGCCCATGACGAGGTACGATACCCATGACGGTAGCTAGACCAGGCCCCTTACTAAGATGCAACAGGGTCTCATCACAGACAACAGCATCCATGCCGGTATTCGCGCTCCCGTGAGCCATCCAAAGCGCGACATGGAGAACGATCGTCGCTGTGGCTTCACCGCAATAACTGCCCGAGATATCGACAGAATCGGTGTCTCTGGCATTGTAAAGGCTATTAAAAATCGCGTCGGAGACTCACTGGTGTACATCAGCGTCGACATTGATGTCCTTGATCCCGCTTTTGCGCCTGATATGTCGAACCTGAATCATCTGCTGGGGGATGTCCATGTCTGATGATGTGACCACGACAGCAACGGGCACCGCAGAACCTGGTGGTTGGAGCACCAGAGAATTTCTGGCGATCCTAGAGTCGCTTGTTGGTCTCAAGGTTGTCGGTGCGGATGTGGTGGAGGTGGCGCCAGCGTATGACAACCCTGGAGAGACCACTGTACTCGCCGCAACGGAAATTGTACAGTCTTTGTTGGACTTGATGGTTGAGGTTCCTGTCCAGCCACTGAATCCAGGACATAACTCGTCGTGATTTGTACTATAGGGATATTAGTCACAGGAAGTCCTTCACATGTTGCTACGTGACGAGAAGTCAAAGAGTGGTAACAAGTGTGGCTGCTTTATAGGAGGGGGGTCCCTGAAATATACTCCGCGGACCACAACGTATCGCTCTCTGCTTGAGAAGTAAGAATCTTTCGAAAGAGAATGGGTTTCAAAATCGGAGAAAACGACTCACATTCATTGAAGCACTGACCTGTCATTCCAACGAAGACCCAGATGATCTAACAATGGTGCGTTCGCTGACCACATGGCGGACAGAAAGTAACCGTATGGCAGCAAGGAAATCGATACGAAGTCTCCTCCGCCATATGTACATCCAGCAATCTCTGAGGTATTATATAAGCGGGTAGGTACCTCCACATGAAAAACGGACTTTCAACAGTTCTTCCCGTTATCTAACGCCATTCCTGTTGAGCTGTTGTTCCACACGGTATTATTATCAGTCATTTCTTCTTCCTGGCCATCATTGTGACAAGAATCATCAACCTCAAAAATGGGAGACCAACCACCCACCAACAAAACGGCAACCGCCTACGTCTACATCGACACTTCCAATATATTCACTGGAGGACGAACGGCGTATTCCCGGTACTTTCGTCGAGAGGGCGCAAGCGATGAACCGTCAACGGTGATGCCAAACCCGAAATGGCGAGTTGATCTCGGTCAAGTCAAGGAAGTCATCGAACAAGAAACAAAACCTTCACTCTAACACCTTGGGTATCATGTGGTGGAATACCAATTCAGGCTCTATTGCCCCAAGCCTCTGTCAAGCGACTAGATCTGGAAAACGATGGAGGAGAGCGACACTGTTGAAGTAGCCAGGCTGACTCAGAACGGCTGCGATGACCGGGAGGAAAGGTTCGACGTAAAGCTCTGCGTCGACGTGACTGCGCAGGCTGCTCAAGACGAGACCCGAGAGGAGAAGGATAATCTCTACGTCATGGTGTCAGGATACGACGGTCTCGCTGACTTTGCAGTTAAGAAAATCGTCGGTCTGGGGTTCAAGAAACATCAAGTTCACATCTGGTCGTGGAAGCATGCCCTCTCCCGGAGGTATTTCAACGACGAGGAGCTGAAGGACGAAGTCACGATTCACTACCTCGACAACTACCTTGACATGGTCGGCTTCTGAGGAAGAGAATCTCACGGAATCTTGGTTCCTGGACCTAGACCAGTGCACGATTGGACTGAACAAACCACTCCCGAACCCCAGCTACAATACCCACTGGCCATGTGTGAGACCAAGCGGACCAACGAAAAAGATAGATTTCGTAGATTATCGAATGAATTGCGTAGAGTTTCAAAATCTTGTCTCCAATTATTGTAGATTTCTTGTAATTATGGTACTTGATGCCTTCAAGCAGTCAATCCGTATGATTCCCAAGCCTGGAGGTTTAAATCACCCTAACTTGACTTTGAGTGCACCTTTTGCGCAGCCGCAACGGTCGTCTTGTTCGTCTTGCCAACTTGGCGCAGATAATAGAGAGTCAGCGAAGTCACAACCGTCATCAATGCCCAGCGCTCTCCCAGCTCCCCTGTGAGCCCGGGCCCTTTGAGTTCCAAGGTATACGGGTGTTTCCAGTTCAGCACGTTGTTGAGTCTCAACTCGGCCACGACTTGGACCTTTGTCTCGTCCACTGTTGTTGGCACCCCCGATGCCCCAAACCGTGATGCTTCGGCTCGGGAACGGCATGCCTCTCCTGGGGCGAGACGGCATAACATGTATCGAGTCCCTGAGTCAGAATGGCCCCCGTCTTCGTTGTTATCATTAGTATTGGCATCGTTGCTGCTGCTGCTCGCTCCATGCATCTTCCGCCACTCAAACGCTTCCCGAACCATCCTCTCCACACCAACCTCAATCTCAAACGCAAAGGCCACTCCGTGCTCCTTGCTGGACGTCGACTGAACAACCTCCGTGACCATATCGCGGGGATTCCTCTCCTGCTCCAAGGGTGGCAGCTTGACAGTCGTCTTTGACCTAAAAAGTTGAGCAAGAAAGGGTATCGGATACTCGTCGCCAGTGGCAGCCCGTATGGGACTCTTGAGGCTTGTTCCATTGTGAAGGTAGTATCCCGGCCCGAAGCAAAGAGGTCCGCGAGAGGTGAAACCGTAGTGCGCCTCGACAAGGTACAGAAATTCGTTTTCGGTGGCGCCGCATAGTTTGAACGTCCTGAGCGCCTTGACTACTCCCGAAAAGTTGCCGTAGAGGTTCATCACTGGTGGAAATGAACGGTATGCGGTAAAGGCGGCGCTGGGGAGGAAGCCCTTGGGGTTTTCCTCGTCGGGGTCTTCGTTCTCCGACAGTTGTTTTGCATCTTTGAGGTCGGTCATAGCGGTGATGTCCGAGCTGTCAAACTAGTGAGGTGGGTTGACTGGCGGAGATTGGATGGGATTATGAGAAAAGGGTGTTCAGAGAAGTTTGGAAAGAAGTGAGGTATGGACGAAGTAGGTATTGCCAGGTCCCGAGACAAAGTTATAATATCCTTCTTGCACAGCCGTGAGGCATATACACGTCCGCGCCTCTAATGCGATGTGAGGGATTTCCTTTGCTAACTGACTGGCCTTCGGTCATCATGAACTGCAATGAGATCCAGCAAGTGGCATAGGTCATGAGGTCATACCCAGGCAACCATAATGCCGCAGTATTATGAGCTGTTGGCTGCATGCTGGTAGTGTTCGAGATGCGAGGGCTTTTGGACCACCATTTAGCCGCGCAGCTTACTGGCAGATTGCCTCCCAGTTAAAGCCTCAGTAGCATTATATGCTACCTTATTACTATTGGCGTCATCCAGGTGGTTCGCCGGCTCGAAGAAAAAAGCCACATGCATCTGACCACGATCCTCGCTGACCTGGTGAACTGGTCAAGTGCTCTTGCACCGACTTCAAGACCGACCACTCTTCGGGTATCCCACAGTTAGGTGCATGACAAGCATTGAGACAGAGAATCTTGAATGTGTGTAAGATGCGAGACACTGATGTATATACCTAGTTCAAATATTGTATGTATATCCCCTAAGGCTCCCATGACACTCTAGCAACATCATCACCATTCTACTTCAATTCCATCACAGTGATTACAATAAGCATCATCAATGAATCGGCGCAAAGAATCCGAACCGATTATGAGGATCAACTTCCCTCTTCAACTTCCTCAGCTTTTCCAGCCTCCACTCCTCGTATCTGTTTTGGTTAGCAAGTTACCACCCTTGACGCAGTAGACAGTGACGTACCCGTAGAGAGCTTGCAAGCTTTCCTGTTCCATGGCATAGTTGACATAAGTCGTTTGTCTCTCCTGCCCTTCCAGCATCGCCTCTCTCATTTTCTCTCCTTGCTCTTTCACAATCCCCTCAAGCGTGTCGTCCTTTGCGTCCCCCTTGTAAGCCAAAACAACATTCCTGTGACACGTCAGACTTTCCATTCGTGAACACCAACAAATTTACCGGTTTTTCCCAGAGGAAAAGGACCAAAGGGGAAAAAGTACGAGGAAAACTTACGGCCAAGCCCTAATCCCCCGCCCCGGGAACGCCGTACTCATCACGTCTACCTTGCGCACAGCCTCCGTTCCGTACCCCTCAATAAACACATACGAATCACCAAGTTCTGGAACTGATAGCGTCACGTTGTTGAACAGGTCGTACATGTTCCTCATCGCAGCCGGGTTGTGCCTCGTCACTCCGACTCCAAAGACACCGCCAAAGGAGCCATGGGGGGGAGTACACCCCTCCTCTGGAGGTGCGTAGCCCATTTCGCTGATGAGGCCAAGGTAGTCTGTTTCAACGGATGTGGTGTCGATAGGGCCGAGTGCATGGAAGGGGGCCGTGTAGAGGTCCAGTTCGGCGGGCGTGTAGGCAGCGGAGAAGATTCGAAGATCGATGATCGCCTTTTGTTATGATTAGTGAGACGTGGCTTGGGGAAGTGAAAGGGGAGAAAAACAAGACGTACCGAATCCATGCCGATCTGGTAGATAGAGACATCATGTGTGAGATGACCCGGTTGAGTGTCAAGTTTTGTGTTGAGAGTTTCAAACACGGCTTCAAGTTTGTCTTCTGTGAAGTAAAACTGTTGGTATGACCAGGTTGACGAGTCGGCTCGGTCATAAATGCGGAGCTTGGCCGAGGTGATGATGCCAAAGTTGTGGCCTGCTCCGCGCAGTGCCCAAAAGAGGTCGGGGTTTACGGTCTGGCTGGCTGTGACGAAGCTTCCGTTGGCGAGGACGACGTGGAAACTGAGGAATTGGTCAAGACCGAGGCCGTAAATGCCATTCAGGGGGCCGAGACCACCTCCAATGCCGGAACCGGTGATTCCAATGCATTGCCCAAGGGCGGTTGCTTGAACTCTGTCAGCATTGTTCTCGGAGATTCCCTATTAGAGGTTCAAAGGCGGAGATGGTACCTGTTTGTTTCCCAGCTTCCCAGAGTGCTTCAACGACTTCAGTGACAAAAGTGCCTCCCCCAACAGTGACATGTTGCCCGTCTTCAGAGATGTTGACCGAGTTCAGATTTCTCAACCAGATATTCATGCCCCCTCGCATCTCGCCAAGTCCGCTCCATGTTCCATGACCGCTGACCTTTGCAGCGAAAGGGATGTTGTGGCGGTTAGCAAACTTCACGGCTGTCGACACGTCATCTTCAGTGTCCACCACGACCACAACGCTGTATGTCGGTGGGTTGCTCTTCAGGTTCTGGTGCGTATATTCTGAAAAGCGCGGGTCGTCCGGTGTGACCACGAACGCATCCTTGGAAAGTAAGGGTGCAAGGTGCTTGTGGAAGTTCACAGTCGCATTGCAGGACGAGGGTCTTCCCGCTGTGACCAGGGAGGCCAGGAGGGCGAAGCAAAGGGTCTGAACCAGCATGATACAATTGACGATATGTGGCTCTGGGTGTGCCTAGCAATCTCGAAAGAAACCAAGGTCTTCTGAGCATTCAAGTTTATTCCACATGCCTTTATAGCTGTGGCCAACATTTAAACTCCGTCGGTGGACAGCATGTAAAACTCCGTCGGCGAAAGGTTGTCCTTTAACAAGGTTTATTGCTTGATGCTATTTTGCGTCTGCCTGGATTCCAAAGCCCAGGGATTGGGTGCTTAGCGAGCCAGAAGTATGGTTGTACCAGAGGTATGGTGGTATTCATTCGAGGCACAGTCGCGGGATGACCTTGGCGCTATTTACCGGCCGTCAACTACCCCTGAATCACGGGTGCGCAACCCGGTCCCTGGGGATCGTTGGGATGCAGAAATGTGGCCAGTATTTGAGATGCGAAGGCTTTTGGACAAGAATTTAGCTGAGCAGCTTCCACTAAAGAGAGGATTTGTGCCTGTTAGTTAGAGCCTCATCAGTAGGAACCATGCACGACCGGATTGTACGAACCTGTGCAATATTATCTTGTAGTGTCGGCACACGAGCGTGCAAGCTGTGTAGTAATACTCCGTACCAAAGTACCGTAGTCGGCCCAGATAATAAGGACTGCCTGACCTAGCATGAGGTCCACGTTATCAATATTTACACGCCCGGAACGCTACAGGCATTCTCAAGGAGAGAAACCATAATTATGGAGTAGCAGTACTGCACTGTATTATCACATAATTAAAAGCAGTTAAATCAAGTATGTACATGCAAGACCGCAAGCAGATATCCCACCCCTCTACTCCCAGCCAACAGCAGCGAGAATGACGGGATATTGCCACGCAGGAGTGAGACAGAGAAGTACCCAGATAACCCACATGTATCCAAGCAACATCCTCCACAAAGCCATCTGCGATGACCTTTGGGGTGAAAGCCGTTTGACAATGAGCTGGTCAGCGATCCCCTCCAACAGACATACGAGCCAGTTCATGAAGAAGAACCAGAACTCCCCGCTGGCATTGGTTCTTCCAATTTGGACCCAATTACATGCGGCATGACATGCTGCCGACATGAGGAACATTCCAAGCGCCCGGGCTGCTTTCTGGAAGACGCGATGATTTTGAACAATCATCAAGTGCTTGCAGGTGGTACCTGGCCAAAGCTGACGCATGGCGACAACAGTGTGGGACATGTACCTATCGAACACCGAGACGTGAAGCTTGTGCCAAAAAACACCCCAGAAGCGGCGAAGCGATGTAGCGTCGGTGATGTTTCCGAATAATGGCAGCCATTCCTCCGGCTGGTCCCAGCCAAGCACGGAAACGAACAAAACGGCCAGCAGGTCGTGCGAGACGCAGAGCTGCGCATAGGTGCTCCAGATCCAGGAGACCGACACGACCGATCTCAGACCAACGTCCCAGAGACTCATGGGCAGCAAGCCTTGGTTTCCCACACCAAAATCCCAAGGAAACACCTGTAGAGCAATCAATGCTCTCTCGATGAGGATGTTTTTCCCGTACGAACAGGCCAACAGGAGGACAAGGCCGCGGCTTCCCCTGAATAAGGCAAATTTTAGGCGGCTACCGGCATCGATAGGGGCTGAATTGATGGTATCACGACTGAGCTGCCGAAAGTCGGTGAAAACTCTGTAAATAGCACGGAGACGTTGCGGAAGAGGAACCGGCTGCGGCTTGAAGATGACTTCACTGCCTTCTATGGCGAGAAGACAGATTCCTTGCAACGTTTCTGCAAGCACGAAGGCAACCAGCAGTGAGCGCCAAGGTATCAAGGCCATGCTGCTGAGTTTCATGGTGACAACAGCTGCCGATAAGAAGGCTGCGGTTAACGCACGGCGGGTGAGACTATATGGTGGTTGTTGAAGACCAAGATAGAGAGATAAAATCAACAGTGAAACTGTGAAGAAGAGAGTGGTGAGATGGTGGCTGGTGGACGACCACCAGGCTAAGAAGCTAGCGAATTGACTGGACATTTTGATGGTTTGCGAGCTGAGGTCTAGGAGCCTGATATGCAAAGCAAGAACTGTTCGCGAAGCCAGAGTTATGTACATACATCAGGTACCTATCTTAGATATCTCGGGAAGTTGCATTGGCAGGTAATAATACACTCCAGAGTGGCATTAATCCTAAGACACCTCTCGTGCTCCATCCTCCCGTAAGTTTCATTAATTATATGCACAAATGTGACATGAGCCATAACTCGGGCCTCGTCAAAATTGCTGTTGGCTCAGGACAGTCATCCCTCATCGCATAGTTCCAGACGTAGATGGTCAGTACTCGCTGTGTTTCTGGCTCAACATGGCACTATTGGTTTCATCGCGAGCTGTTGGTTTTCTCTCAAGAACATGAGCACCATCGGCACCGTGATGGTTCCCCCAAGAATACCAAGACCCGAAGGATGCTGGCTGGGGTGGTGCCTAACTAATGCTACCTTAGGTTTTATTCGGATGCATCCCCGGCCGACCCCTTACCCCAATCCCTGGTACACATCAACCTTGTTGGTCCTTAACCTTACTCTGACTCCTGAGATAACTTCACGACCGTTATTGCGTGCATAGGTACCTTTTGGTCAGCCAAGGTAGCGAACTCAACCAAGCGACACGCTTGAATGTGATATCTTAGTAGAATCCGGTACCGAAGTAGTGATCTTCAATCTCAAGGCCAACTGAAGATCATTGACTGGCCACGGGACGATACCTCAACCAAGGTTCACTCATAGACTTGTGGGAGTGGCTTCAAGAAAAGAGGAAGTTGACGAGTCGTCTCTGGTTCTCGTCACAAACCTTGATAGGGTATACACCACGCCATACCTGTTCCAGAATCCTGCTATCATGATACAGGGAGTGTATCTAGAAGATTGAGGGGAGCGCGACTTATGAGCTCACCAACATTCATGGATTATGTGTGTGACTGGTTGTGTTCGGACAACACCAGGGGGATGCTGCCTGGGCATATTCCCAAGCGCGGTTTTGGAAGGCGATCTCAAGTATAAAAGGGCGGCCATTTCCCCAAATACACGATGTAAACGACGGACAAACACGCCGACTCAACATCCAACCAACTCACCACATCTCTCTCATCTCCTTTCTGTTGCGATTGGCTCCAGTTCCCAGTCCCACGTTGATTTTTTTTTTTTTTGCCTGCCTCGCTGCTTAAGGTATTAATATTCTTCCATATCCGCGCCAAAATGCCGCTCCTCCGCACTTTTCCTTTGGTCGCGACCCTATCGTCAGCGACGCTCTCGACCGACGTCTTTAAAGCTCTCTTTATGGGCGCGCTGCTTCACATCTGCAGCTGGGATCCCGGCCCGGGCTGCCCGGGCAGGAAGGCTCGCGACCTCGGGCTGCCGCACGACATCCTACCAAACGTTCCCAGGGCCGCAGTAGGCCCGTGTAACATCCCGCTCTACAACTATGAGCAATGCGGCAACCAGCTCCGCGATCAGTTCAACAGGGGCATCAAGATCCAGACCTCGCTTCCCGCGAACAACGGCAAGTCAACCATAGCATTGTTGATCACAAATTATGCTCGTTGGTATATTCACCGTTGAAGTCCAGCGTTCTGACCGTTCTTGATCTCTCTCCAGTTGCTCAATTTAACAACGTCCCGCCGGCTTGCATGAACTTGGTCGTTGCTCTCTCGGGCTCCTGCACGGGTTCCGGGGCTCGTCCAGTCCCATGCGGCTCGGCTTGCATTCAATACCAAGGCTTAACGGCGGAGGAGAAGCGCAGGCTCTCCAGCTGGATCTCCTGAATCTCACCAACCCTGACCTCAGGAGTGGGGAGCATATCAAGATATGGCACTATGTTGATGGGACGCTATGGTCTCCGAGCGGGAGCAGGGGGTTGAGAAGGGGGAAGTTGTCATGGTGGATGGTGTTCGATTCTTCACGCTCATTTACTTAATATTGCTTGGATAGTTTCGAAATTGGAGTATAAGCATGTTTTCCAGCTCTTCAGCTTGCAGCGGCGCACTTCTACACAACGAACTTGTGTTCATGATGTTGCTCGTTGGTTGTTGAGGCAAGAGATGTCGTTGAAGCGCGGTTGCACAAGAAAATGCCAAGACTCGAAGAGTGGGGACTACCTCGAGATGGATGGATGAAGCCGCCCCTCTAACTGCCCATTCCATATCGGGCTTAGCGTAGCCGGCAGAACCCGCCAAGTGGGCTGGCTCCTTGCCCGCCGAAAAAAAGAGCCCGGAGGCGACATCTGCATGCCCACCGAGGACATCCATCATCATCCAGCTCCAACTCACAACACCTTGAGTCTCAACCTGTTTCGAGACGAAAATAACAATAATCCCGTCGCTTTGCGCCGTCGTCCTACCACAACTCTAAAACACCTATATAAAATCCGCCAAAATGGTCCAACTTGTCGAGGTCGAGGACGAGCACTTCACGCAGCCCCAGCCCGGCCCTGAGGAGGACGACGATGATTTCACTGACACTGGTACGTCCATTTCCCCTCCTTCAATTCCCACCACCACCACAGCCCCCAAAACTCGCTCCCATCCCTCCGCACAACACTCTAGGTAACCTACCTCAACCTGACCCCAAAACTAACCAAACCTCTCCCCCGCCCTCCCACCAGACTCCGAAATCTCCGTCGACTCCAACTACGACCCCTCCGAAGAAACCCTCGCCGACCGCCTCCGCGCGCTGCGCGACATGGTGCCCGCGCCCGTGCGCGGCTGGACCGTGCGCAAGTACGAGGCCGTCTCGTCGGCGGTGCGCAGCACGCTGTCGGTGGCCGGGCGCGGCGCCTGGGCCATTGCCGTCACTGCCCTGCTCGTCGGCGTGCCCTTCGGCATGGCCTACAGCGAGGAGCAGAACCTACTCGCTATGGAGCAGGAGCAGCACATGCGCGAGCTGGGCACCGAAGTGTTGACGGCCGGGGGGAATAAGGCCGGGGAGAAGGCCGAGGCGAAAGCGGCGCTGTGATTGCGGGTTTAAAGCGGTTTATGGCGACCGGCCGTCGTCCTTGTGTTGTTTGTTTTTGTTCTTCGTTTGGGTGGTTTGTTTTGCTCATTTTTGTGGCGGGGTCTGTCTTTGCAGTACCCTCCTTCCTCGCTGCCGTTGACGACTCAACGGGAAGAAAAAATGTTGTTATGGAGGACGGTCGGCGCGGGTTCGAGTCTCGACCCGAAAACCCGGATTGGCGGCCCCATCAAAGAGAGGAACTGTGTTCGATGCCATCATCACCATCACCATTAGCTTGGGCTGCCACGCACCCAGGGGCACACGGGTGACTTCCCGTCAGCCCGGAGAGCAACGGGACTGATAAGACGCCGGTGTGGAGGAGCCATCTGATTCATCATCATCGCCATCTCATCGCTGTTCACTCACACCCTTGGGACATCGTCTCAAGCGTTCTGGGTATCCGCCTAACAACCGCCGCCGTCCTAAACAGACCTGTCACATTCCATGTACAATACATACGAACCTCCTGCCCCAGGCTGGTTGGCCTAGGAGGGGGGCAATTCGGGTTGGGGAAAAACGCTTCCTAATCTTCGCACGTGTTGTTTGTTTCATCTTGTCACAACTACCTAGCTAGACTACGAACATTGGCGGATGGTTGGGCGGACGACGGGTCATGGAAGCAGAGGACGAAAGCCGGGGGGTTCATGTCTGTGTATTTCATAAGTATAACCCAATGTAACGACTCTCTCATCTCTCTCACAGGCATGTTACAGATGTTTTCTGGACCACAAGTATGATATGATGTCACTGACCTTCGGCTTCGACTGTCTTGCCAGACATTGCCGCCCTGCGGTCTAGACGTGGAAGGCCCAGTTGTTGTAATGCATTCATGATGAAGGGATAATAATGGATGGAACTCTCCAACATACACAAACAGCCATGTCCCGAGGTTGGTATGAAGGTATTGATCTATCTACTTAAGTCCTGAAGTACCTCCGTCAAGGGCACGGCGCGAAACAAAAGGTCAGCCGTTGCTTTCGTAAGCAACGCTTTCACCGCAACTGCGCCAGCACAACCCATCCACGTCTAAACGCACCAGCCGTGTGAACAGCGAGTTGTCCCCTCTCACATTCTTCCTATTCTACTACAAAAAGGAAAACTCTCCTCCCTCCTCCATCTCTTCCTGAACATCTAGTGATTTAGTGTTTGCAACTTACGCCAATCAACAACAGGACTAGATGGGAAAACAAGAACAACAAAAACGGTGGCAAGAAAATACCCTCCCCTCGTCCTCATCTTGCGATGAGGAGCGCATCACATCAAAAAACGCAAATGGGAATGTCAATATCTGGAGCCCTTGTGGGGGCTATCTCATGAATAAAAACGGTGCTAGTTGATGTGGTGGTATCACAGAGAAGAGAAACAATACAACAAGAAGAGAAAAAAGACATGCAAGGAAAGGTCTGGTGTCACCAGGTGTGATATTTTGTAGGTTTAGCCTCCCCCATCGAGGAATGCAAGCAAGAAAACAAAGAGAAGGGAAAGCTCATGGCTGGACCTCTGACCCAGCGGGGAGTGGTATCGAGTGATCGAACATCATGTATAGAGGGACTAAAAATGGTATGATGGAAAGATGGGAAAAGTTCGGGGGCATAAGCGAGTGTTAGGGCAGTAAGAAGACGAGTCGGCTCTTCGGACCTCAATCCGCCCAGGTCCCATACAACCCCCAGCAACCAACGCTGAGGTCAAAGGTTTGATACTTAATTGCCATAGTTGGCATATTGGCGGTGAGCCTCCTCGAGGACTACATCAATAGTCAGCATGCTTTTCTTCATCCCTACACCCAACACCACCGGGATGGGATACTTACTGCGCAGGACATTCATCTGGCCGGCGCGGTCCTCGCAGGCAACCTGCAGTCCGCTGCCGCTGACGAAATCAAGAACAACGCTATTAGGCAGCTCCTGCAGTTCGACATCGGGCGTGAAGGGCTTCTTGAACTCGCTCATGTGGTACCGCTTGACCAGGGCGCCAAGCTTGTCCTTGCCCGGCGCGGGCGGGTGCAGCATGGCGCTGCCCTGTGTCGCACTGAGGATCAGGAAGCCCTGGCTGTCGAGGCACATGCTCCGCCGCTTCCACAAAAGGTTGTCCGGGAACTGCACGTTGACATCGCCCATGAAGGCAACGATGGTAGGAGGGGCGGGCGTGGAGTTGCCCGTGGCCGTGCTGCCCCTCGAAGCGGCCTCAACCTCGGCAGCATTTTCCTCCGTCACGGTAGGCGAGATGGACGGTGAGGTATTCTTCCGGCCAGGAGAGAGCGTGTTGGAAAGACGGCGCATGAACCGGGTCGCGCGGCTGGCAGTCTTGGGGCTCGCCGGTCCAGAACCCGAGGGGGACTTCTTGTCGGACTTCGCATCCTCTACCTCGACAACACCACTGCCCTGGTCGATTGATGAGCGCCGGCTGCTGATGCTCAAGCGACGAGCAAGAGAACTGCCGGACTGCTGTGTGGATGAACCACGAGATGAAGACGTTGACTGGTTAGCGGCCGAGTTGCCGAGATTGTCGGTGGACGGCGATTTGCCGCCCATCATCGCCTCAGTACGGTCCTTAAAGAAACCCTTCATGGCCGACAAAGAGGATCGCCGGTCGGCGCGAGCACTATCAGTAGACGCCTCCGGCTTCACACTGTTCCTGTCACTCTCCTGTGACTGCCTTGACAGCCGGCGCTCCAGCAAGGTCTGCTTGGCTTGGATGGCAATCTCGCGAGACAGCGAGCTAGGAGGCCGGTTCTGGATATCGACCGTGAGTTGAGACTGCTTCAAGTCCAGGGGCGGGTAGTCGGTGCTGTTCTTCGGCTCCGGGCCCTTGAAGCTGTGATTGGGATCCCGGACAATGCGCGCCGTCACCTGAACGGACTCAGGCTTGCCCCGAGGAGGCATGCCCCCTTCGAACATCGAGAGTCGATTCACCAGAGATCCCGACCGGCCACGGCCCATACTCCTAGTAGTGTCGGGCGACGAGTCTCTCGATTCCGGACGAGATGGCGAGGCATTGCTAACCTGGTCCACGATGGATGGGGGCCTAGAGCCGTCCCGAGTGGGCACTCTCCGCACAGCAAAGAACGTGGAAGCCGGCCGCTCTCTCGGCGGAGGAGGTTCGGCAGTTGATGTGTTGCCGGAAAGCTTCTCCAGAGCCTTGATCCGCTGCGAGATGCTAGATCCCAGCTTCGTCGAGGCCTTGGGCCGCAGATCTCCCGACTGCTGCTGTTGGGCAGCAATCTTCTGGAGGAACGCAGCACCAGTGGAAGCAGATCTGGTCGGCAGGGGTGCCGTCTCGGTCGAGGCCAGCTGCGCGTTACGCACCGGGTTTGAGGCAGCCCTCGCCGACAAAGGACCGGGGGTGGCATTGCCTCCGCCAGCGGCTTGCTTAGCCGCCTGATCCATCGCGAAAAGTGGCGAGATAGGGGACTTGGACACAGTAACGGGTGTCGCCTGCTGTACAGTGGCTGATTGTAGCTCGTCCATGAACTCGTTGTTGTCGGTGATGCTGATGATGGAGCGTCGATTGTCGACGCCGGAACCAATGTCCGTCCTGATGGGTTCGGGAATCCTTCGTTTGACCGGCTCGGCGTCAGGCGCGTCCGTCACCTTGACGGTGTCGGCGCTGTCCTTTGCCGCCACAGACGGTGTTGGTTCTACGACGCGTGGTGCATCAACAGTCGGGTTAGACGCGACAATCGCGGGTGGATTCGTTGGCGCGGTCGACGTGGGAGGTCTTGGCTCCTGGGTGGAGAATTTGGAGAGAGGGATCCGCAATTGTGGTGATGGCGCCTTTCCGTCCTGGGCAACGCCAGGGGTTGCAGACGATGTCTCCACAGCAGAGGTATGAGCCGGGGTAACGGTCGCTTCGGCGGACGTGGTGTCGGCAACTGGTTGACTGCCAGAGGTGGGGCCATCCTGAGGGGTTGCGGATGCTTTGGGAGTCTCGGACGCCTCCTCCTCAGTCTGAACGGGAGCTAATGGTTCCCCAGCATTGTCGTTGTTCGCGCTGGCTGCAGTAACAGTAATCTGTGACTGTCTGTCGCCCGAGGTTGTGCCATTCTCCTCAGCAGGCTTCTCCGAGGGGCTCGACTCAGTTGGAGGCACCGTCGCAGGTTCAGAGGTCGCGGGTCCGCTGTCGTCCAAACCACCTTCCAGCTCCTCCTTTGCGCGCACAGTCTCATCTGTCGAGTCAGACACCGAAGAAGCCTGGGTCGAGTCGCCAATCTCCGAAGAAGCGAGAGGAGAACCAGGTTGGGATGAGTCGGCAGTGGTTACAACGGATGCTTGATCACCGCCAACATCGCCCCCGGTATCGGTTCGTACAGTAGCCGAATCGTCCTGGACCGCTTCACTTGCTTGAGGCAGGTCAGTCTCTGAGGACTTGGCGCCTTCAGATTCTGGGTCAAGCTTCTCATCTGGCAGTCCAGGTGAGCTGGGGCCTGAGGGTATGTCGGCAATTGTCGCGGGCACATCGAGAGTTGTTGACTGCTGGCTCATCATCTTTTTCTTCTCCCGCAGCTTCATGGCCTTCAGGAGGCGCGCTTTCTCCGGCGTCATGGTATTTTGCTTTGTCGGGGCCTGTGCGGGAGCTGCGGCACTGACCTGAACCGCAGGCGCTGTTGGAGGAGGAATTTGGTCTTCGTTGGTCGACTCGACCTGTGCTGGTCCGTTCGAAGCGATTGCATTCTCGCCGGAATCCGCGCCACCAGATTCAGCTGCCGCATTCTCCTCTGGCTGTTCCTTGATAGAAGGAGCCACCGATTCGTCGTCCTGGCCTTGAGACTGGGATCGTGTTTTCCTTGCGCCCTTGGACATGGACTTGATGCCGGCTGGGACTGTGGCGACTCGATTGCCACTTGAGCCGCCGGAGGAATTGGGGCGCCCGGCGTCAGCGGATGGTCTTGGGGCCAGTTTGACACGCGGCTTCAAATAATAAGGATACGAAGTCGTCGGGTACAGGTCCGTTCGCGAAGACTGCGACGACATGCGGCGGGGGGAGTCGTCAAAGGACTTTGTTGGCGAGGAGGGTCGTGGGACACCAGTAAAGTTCGGCGGCTCCGAGTCGTTGGCAAAGCGCGTTGCCTCGGGCAGTTTAGCAAGCTCGGCATCCAACTTGACTGGAGCATCGAGAGATGGGTGTTGAGAAGAACCCGGCCTGCCATCATTTTGAATGAGGGATTGGCGCTTCCTCTCCCGCTCCTCCTCCTCTTCTTCCTCTGCAATTTCCATCAGGCGCCGCCGACGAATCGAGCTGGTGGACGAGGATGTCGAGCCGGACGCCGCATGTAGCTGACAAGCTGCCGACAATTTGGTATCCTTGAGCTCCTTGGCATCTGCAATCTCGAAGGTCGTATCAAAGGGCAAGAAGCGATCGCAGACCTCATTGAAGTGAACGGTCACGCGGGCTGGGGAATAATGAGATCAGCAGAAGCTCTCAGGCAACGTTTTGAATATGTAGCCATACCTTGAATCAAACGGGAGCAGCCCTCGGGAAGGTACTTTATGATGACGCTGCGACGCCTGTACCGAAGAAATCCATAGAGCGGCGATTTTTCTTCATACTGGGCAATGTTGTCCCGGATCTCGACAATGCCGCCATTGCCACGCCCCAGCAGCTCGACTTCATCACGGGAGGCATACTTGAGAAGGAACCTGGTGATTTCAAATTAGCCCCAGGACAAACAAACAATGGATGGCGGGCTCATCGAGCGAGCCGTCATCGCTCAGAGCTTCCACCTGCTTAAGAACATACCATCCTCCTGGCTCCGCAACCGCTGTCTCGTGCGCCTCCTTGATCTTCGGGTCGTCTAGGCCATTCAACGACATTTCGGGATGCTTCTACCGGCCTCGAGTCACCAAGTCTATTGATTTGTCGTTTTTACCCTGGCCAGGTGGGTGCCGGCTCTTCTCAGGGAATATTCCTGTCGGTACGTCGATAACAGCAGCTCGGGAGTTGTGTGTCGGTGAGACGTGGTGGTTCAGGGGGTGATCGGCGAGGCTGAGGAGCTTCTCAGCCAAGCATACATGAAGTGATTGGCCAGTCCAGTGCCGTTTGCGATGCACGGCTGAGGCATGCGAGGGGCATGGGACGAGTCGCAGACGGCTCTCGACGGGCGTTTGTAGGAAGGACCGAGCACCAAGATTTGATGTTGTGTTCGATTTTAAGTGGATGTATGAGGCAAATCGAGGTTCGTACACCGTGGCCGATGTCTGTCGTAGGGTTCCGGCACCGACTCAGGGACAAGGGCAAATAGGGACGGTCGAAAAGGCAGCAGCACAGCTCGAAGAAGAGGACAAGAGGCAAGCAAGGAAGGGACGAAAAGAAAATAAAACGGGCCGCAGTGCGCAGAACCCTTCGAAGTGAAAGGAATGGGTGTCAGGCAAAGGGAAAGCTGAAAATCAGCAAATGAACGTCGGGCCTGTTCTGGTAATAGTCAGGCCCTCTGGTAGTCGTCGAAGAGCGACGGGAAAGGTGTATGGTTGGAAAACAGGCGCCTCTCAGGAGGAGGATGACCTGAATTGCTTGAGGCGCGACTTGTCGACGATGCAACCTCCTCCAGGCGAGCCGGACTGAACACGACACAGCACGAGGAGAAAGGGGCCGAGAGAAAAAGTTAGGGGGACTGGATTGATGAGGGGAGATGCTGTCTCCAAGGGAGGCGAACCAATCTGCGAATTGGCAACCGTGCTTCTGGTCTGCTTCGGGTGCGATATTTAGCGTGGACAGGGGTTCAGGAGGCAATCCTCAGGAGGATCCCAAGGGGACCTGCAGCTGTGAAAGTTGATTGCATCCGGGACCAAGTGGGTCGTGCTCAGGAACGAACATTCTGCAAGCGTGACCCCAGAGAATGCGTCCGGCCGCCTGCAGTCGAATCTGCATGGCGAAAACCACACGAGCGAGTCCAGCAGCATGAATTCCAAGTACCATACTCTGTAACCTTATTATCTCGTTCATGCTTCCCGCCAACACGTCCGCAATACTGAGCATTGTCCCAGCAGGGCCGTTGCGAGAGACCCACACAAAACGGGAAGTTCTCTCTTTCGATGCCCCACCGTGGAGAATCCGGGCTAACCCCGTTCGGGATGCCCCACCATCTTGAAGCTGCGTTTCATCCAACTCTGTCAGGAAACCGGGTTGCACCCAAATCAACCAGAACAACAGCAATTTCAAAGTTGAATTCGCCAGAACCGCCATGGCGACATCCTAATTTCCCCGAGTCGCACATCTCTCAGCACATAAAATCTGAGGCTTCAGAGTGTGGGTGTAGATTTCTCAAGTCGTCCACAACTCCGTATACATAGAGTAACTACGTCTGTCCGGCTGAACAAAGGCATTCCTCTTGTCAGACGGTTCAACAACTTGCGGGAGCAGGAATGCAAGCACCTGCACGCACGCGCACCCACCACACCATCCGTTTGGCTCCCCGCACAGAACTACTATAGGATACGGAGTACCACACCATCCCATAGGTTTCCCTCCAACCATTTCTCTCGGGACCCTCTAGTCGTGACCACCATGTCACATTGGTCCCTCTCGCCACTGGAACTATGTGCTTCAGCGCTTTGACCCAAGCCACGCCGAGTTTACTTGATATAGTAATCCTACGGGGAACACTACACTGTAATGGATGAGAACAAATCTGGCAAACTAGTATGTCGTGTTCCTCCGTTCGGGAGCTCGTTGCCGATCGATGTCGCATCATCGAACATAGTTTCCGTCACCACAGTCGTCTTCTGAAAGGTGCACATACCTGAGTTAGTTGTCTTCAAAAAGAGGGCATTCCCATATCGACGACAGCAACACAAACAGCACAGCAGCCAGGGAAGCAGATATGTGGTAGTCCTTCTCACAAGATTGGAGAGCCGGCGGAATCGAGCGTTCATATCTTGCTGCTGGGAAAGGCAATGCCGGACGTTATCCTCACCCGTCTTGCCCTCCCAAATCTGGCATGACATGACCAAGCGATGTTTAAAAAGATAGGGCTAAGACTCAACCTCCAAGAGCAAACCACCACTCCATCCTTTCCCCCCCCGCGCCCAATTCCAAACCTATACGGATCTTCAAAGGCAAATCCCTCCAACATAGCGGCGCAATGGTCCCGTCTTCCCATAGCCAATCCAACCCAGCAACTAGGTAGGTACTCCCAGACCTGTTACTTACATCTCTCCTGGCACTTCCTCTTCCCGAGCGAAGACGACGCAATCTTCCCACGCAGCAACGAAGATAAAGCCAATCGCGACTTCTAGTTGCCTTTGTCCTTTGCCTCCGCGCTGTCCGCGCCTGCGGTCGTCGAGTCCACATCCATCTTACCATCACCAGAAGAAGCCAGAGGGCTGTCGTCGTTTATCGACGCCGGCTCCTCTTCAACCGGCCCCTCGAGAACCGTCGGCACGAACCCCGCGTTCTCACCACCAGCCGTGGCACCACCTTGATTAGTCGTAGGTGGCGGCGGCGGCGTTCCGGCGTCATGGCCCCTCCCGCTGTTGCTCGCCGACACGCCGAGGGGCGACTCACTGCCCTCGGCATTCCTGGCTCTCGCGGCGTTGACGATCTTTTCGGTCTCGCTGACCCCGACCTTCGCGGAGGTCGCCGCGGCGGACGAGGGGGCGTCTCCCTCTACGCCGATGGCGCGGTCTTTGTTGTTCTGGATTTCGAGCAGCGCCTCGCGGTCGAAGCGGATGACCATGCACGAGAGGTTGTCAGTGCTGAAGCGCGACAAGGCGTGGTCCACAAGAAGCTTTGCGGCGGCCTGGGGATCTTGGATGTCGCGCACCAGGTCGATGGCTTCCTGATCGGTGCAAACGTCCCAGAGCTGTAGATACAATCATTAGTATCAGTAAACAATATGAGGGCCGTCGCCGTCCACTTACCCCATCGCATGCGATGAGAATGAACTCATCGAGTTCGGGCTGGATGACCGTCTCGGTCGTGTAAGGATGGCCCGTCACCAAATCTTTCATATAGCTGTCACCCAGGGCACGTGTGACGGCGAGCACGCCGTTGACGCGGTTGTTGAGGATCAACCCGCCGGCGTTTTGTATGCGCCGCCCCTCATTCTCGTCGCTGCCCTTGTGGTCGTACGACAGCCGCAGCGCTTTGCCTTGGCGGCAGAGGATGATACGGGCGTCGCCAACATTTGCCGTATACAGGACGCGCTGACGCGTCGCGACGCTCCGGAGCTTCGCGTGAGCTGCTTCCGCTGCCGCCTGCGATAACAGCTCGTCCGATTTTGCTGCCTCTTCAGCTGCCTTGGCGAGAGCGGGAGCGATGGCCTGCGAACCCGTCGCAGACAAACTGCTCGGCACACGGTCCTCCCAGCGCAGTACGGCGATGGCAGCTGTGCAGCCGCTGTTCTTGAGCGGAAGCTTCTCCAGCTGCGCGTCCACCGCCGTGAATGTTTGGTCGAGGAGTTCGGGCATCGGCGTGTTGGGGCTCTTCTTGATCATCTCCTCCAAAATGAGATGCAGTTTCTTGCCGCACCAGTCGGCCGCAAAGGTACCTGCGTGTCCGTCGAAGATGGCAAAGTACCCGTTGTCGGTCTCGATCATCTCCTGCTCCTGCACACCGCCCTGACTTTCACCTGCCTCTGCTATTGCCAAAGCCGCCTGGTTGTTGCTGTCGGCGCCGATGACAGGGGCTGGAGTGTGGAGGAAGTTGTAGAGGAAGGCATGAGTATCCTCCATGGTGCGCCGGCATTTCTTGTTCCTGTCCTCCCAGACGCCCACGCGGAAGGTCGATCGCGGGCCGGGAAGCGACTCGCCGGCGGCATTGTTATGTTGGCCCTGGGGCACGGTGAGGGCCTGGTCCTGCTTGCCGAGCTTCTGCAACGGAGTCTGGTTCGAGGGCTTGGAGTCAGCACCCAAATCGCTGCTGCCGCGATTCCCAGCTTGTGAGAAGAGAGTGTTTTTGGCTTGGGCAATCAGGCTGCTGGCCTTGCCGCTCACCCCGCTGCTCCGGCGTTTCTTCTGGTCTGTCGGGCTGCCCGAGCCCGTCGGACTGCTGTTCCCGCTCCGCTTCTCGGCGCTGCCGGGAGGTGGGGTTTTGCGCCCCGCGCCGCCGGCGTCCTTCTCTGGCGACGGCGACTTTCTGCCGGCCTTGTCCTTGGAGTCGGAGTTTGGGGACTCGGACTTCGAGGGTCCCGAGCCCGAGCTGCCGCCAAACATCCTATTCAGCAAGCCTCCTTGAGCGGAGAGACTGAGCCGCTTTCGACCTGCCAGGTTGGTTGTCGGGAAGGACAGTTGTTGTTATGAAGGAGTTGTTCGTGAAGAGTGTTGACGGGGATGCGGTCGCCGGCGGGTACGGAGTCGTTCCGCGGACAGAGATCGTTCAAGATATCGAGGTTTGGTGAAGTTGGTCGGTCGAAAACTGGCGGCCCAGTCGATAAACCGGCTTTCGTGGGTGTTGAAACGTAGAGCGGCCCTGTAGCGTCAAGTTGAACCGCTTCGTTGTTGGCCTCCCTCCGTTGTTTCGCTCGGACGAAAAAGCGGACGAAACTCTCAGTCGGCGCAACGCAGTTTATGTCAGATATGTTCAGGCTTTGGTGTCTGGGCGCTATGCTGCAGCGTGGATGGATGGTCAGGCGGGAGCACGCGCTGGGTGGTGCCAGGGGTGGGAGGGTCAGGTCTTTGGTTGAGTCGAGAGCGGGATGAGGGGTCTTAAGCGCCGTGATGATGTAATCCCAGAGACAACCAAAATCAAGGACCAGACCCCTGAATCCCTCAGCCTGGACACCTACGACGGCTGTTGGGGGGCAGTGCAGGGCAGTAATGATGGGTACCTGCGATGTTGTGTGAACTACTTACATGTGGCAGAATCTTGGGCAGACAAGGCAGTGGGTTGGCTTTGCGACCCGATCGGCGTCGCAGAGGGCGCCGAATTACAAGCTTTCGCTGACCGATGAAGCCAATGGGGATTTCTTTCCCCTCTGTCACACTGGAACCCACTTTTTAACGCCCCTCCTAACCCGCAAGCTAGGGCCTGGAACACCCGTTGCGCTGCACAACCTGACCCATCCGCTTGGGCTTGAAGGTTCCATGGATCCCAAAATGGCGATGCATTTGTCTATATCACTCTCGTCCTACACGGGACACTTACACCCATTTCCCATGTTGCCAACAATACCGTTGCGTTTAATGTCTGAAGATGGAGCTTGACAAAGGGACATTGTTCATGTGTCTGCTCCAAAACACGCATCGTTGCTCAACAATATTGCTAAAAACAACAGCGAGGAAGAGGCGTGGCCACAGCATAACAGGTCAAAAAATCGTCCATACCCAAGCAAGAAAATGTAGGCATCATTCATCTTGGGATCAAAAGCTGGGTCACACAATTGGTAGGGTATTTGAGCAACAGCCCACACACAGGGTTGTGGCCAACAGTCTCCATCATACGAGCGGAGGGCTTCAAGGAGGCCTCCTTCGGCGTTCGAAAGAATACCTCGGTATGTCTGACCTCCCAAGCATCCATCTGTCAAAAACCCAACATGACGCTGAAAACGCCGGACCATACAAACACAATGAAATCCACAGTACCCAAACTCCTCCATCCCGCGGTTTCGTAAGCAAGTACAATTACCCTCCCCCAGAACGTTGCCATATCAGAAATGAGCCCTTGTTCGCCATGACGCTTTGGATATCTGGTCAGTGGAACGGCGCGTGGCAAATATAACCCTGCCGGAGGGTTCATCGTTGAGTTTGAAACAAACAATATGTGCAGGTATTTTGGTAGCCGGGTGGTCGTGCTCCACGGCGTTGGGTGGCCCTCTATTTCCTCAGGCTGTCGAGGCGAGCCTGGAGGTCATCGTCGCCAGGGTCGGTCCCTCCGCCGCCGATCGCTTGGGCAATCCGAGTCTCCGGCACCGTTGCCGTTTGCAATCCCGAAGGCGTCTCGCCTAGCTGTAAACGGATCCATGGTTAGTTGGTGGACGCAACAAGAGCTTGCCAAATCACCTACCGCTTGACTCAGATCCACGCCGATCTCCTCGAGGACTTGTTCCACCACCTCGTCTCCCTCTTCTTCAAGCCCCACATCCATCGCATCGTCAATGGCATCGTCCATCATTTCCTGGCGTTGCTCCATAATGTCGTTCTCGCGTTCGAACTCCATGGCGATGCGCTGAAGGGAAGGAAGGTTCATTGTACGATTCATGCTGCCGAGCGCCATCGTGGCGCCCTTCATGGCCTGCATCATCTGTTCATTTGTCCGGTATGTCTGGAAGTCGGAGCAATGTTAGCGGCCCGCTTCGAGAGATACATGTGCTAGCTGAGAGAGCACCGACCTGGAGACGGAGGGAGACTTTTTGGAGTTGACTCCGCATGCTGTAGAACTTCTCGATGTACCTAGATCAAACTGTCAGACGCGGCCCAATTCGAGGGTCAAACCGTCTCAGGCTCTCCCACCTCCTGGTGCGAACCAAGTCCTTTGCCTGAACCTTGCAAGCACCCATCTGGCCCTTTTGCGCGCTCTGGCGGATCTGGGCGATAAGCGTCTTCTCTTGCTTCTCAAGCTTCACACGCTGCTGATCGAGCTCGCGGATGGCCTTGTCGAGGAGGCGCTGGTTCTTGCGCAGGCGCTCGGCCGGCGTGATGCGCTTGCCGAAGGCCCATTCTAAGATCTAGGTCGAACGACGTCAGCGCGAGGCTCTCTACAGCCGCCTGGAGTTTGGTTGGTATTGCGTACATTCATGGTGCCGGGGTTGCAGCGTGTATTTCGAAATTTGGCGTCTCTCAATATGCGATAGTCATCAAGAAGAGGGCTGCGTGAGCGCAAGCAGAATTGTTTCGACAGGACCGGTTGTTGTCGCAGTATTTCGTCAAGCCCGTCAAGTCGAGCAAGGCAACAAACTGGAACACAAGCGCCTCTGTGACAAGCTGCAGCATTGGGGTCAAGGCAGGTGTCCAGGGAACGCTGACGTTGGCGGAGCCAGGGGTGATTCCGCTGCAGCCCCACCACAACCAAGCACATGACCGCCTCGATACCTGCATTGCCTACTAGGAAACTCGCTACGTACATATCTCTGGGATAGATATCGGAGCCAATGAGGTCACACAGCGGCCCCTCCGATCTTGGCCCTCTTGGCTCGGCAAGTGGCGCGTTTTTACCGGCTCGCTCGTGCCAAACTTCGTCCCAAAATCATGCTTCAAAGCAGCCCCCGAAGACCTCGACAACACACGATCTCTCGCCTTGACTATGACCACGTTTTGAGTGATTTCCCTTAATTCCCCTCCGCTCGACCGACTAGCACGGCGAACCAACCGCAATGAGCCAGGACTACTTCTCGCCCAAGGGCAAGGGCAAGGCCAAGGGGGCGAGGAGGAATCCCAGTGGCAATGACGATGCCGGCCCAGCCAGCCCTACCGGCGCCAGCAGCCCAACCCGCCAAACCTCGCCATACCCCCCGGTCACGTCGAATCCCCCAGCATACATGACCGTTGGCACCGGCTCATCCCAATACGCCTCTCAGCTTCAGGCCATGCTTGAGCAAGACTCTGGATACGGCGGCAGCATCGCTGGCGACGAAGTTGGCCCCTCCATGGCCGCACATAGTCACACATCTCCGTGGGACGCCGCTACCCACCCCGACCAGCCGGTCCGTCCCTTTGCGGCGTCTTCTTCCTCAACCCCCGCTCCCGACCACCGCGCCCAGGCTGGTGCTGTCCACCAGCTCTGGTACAACCAGCACCGAGCAACCCTTGGTCGTGCCATCACCGCTGTCGTCGAGCTTCTGAGGGAACTCCAAGAAAAGAACGCAGTATGGCCGGCCCACTACCCCTCCGTCCAGCGCGCCGCGCTCGATGCTCCTTCGAGCCCGAGGCCGGGCATCCGCCATTCATACACAGCGAGCGGCGACTTTTCGTCATTCGACTCGCCGTCTCCCATGCTCCGGCGGGCCATGACCATGCCTGAAGACATCCAACCAGAATCGAGCAGGATGGCTGAAGGCAGGACGACGGGTAGTGAACCGCGGCTTATCACCCCGCAGATCGCCCAGGAATTCTCGGTTTTGAAGCTGGATCTCAAGCTTGGAAACCTACATCAAGCCGAATTGGTGCACTCCCTGGAAAAGGCGTCCATCGCCTCCTTGCTTGATGGAAAGATCCAGTCCAGCATCCGGCACCTCCAGTCGCTCCGGGAACGCATCGAGGACACCTCCAGCAAAGTCCTTGTGACAGGTGATCTCAACGCGGGCAAGTCGACCTTCTGCAACGCCCTGCTTCGGCGAAAGATTCTCCCGGAAGACCAGCAACCCTGCACCAGCATCTTCTGCGAGGTGCTTGATGCGCGCGAGAACTACGGCATCGAGGAGGTGCACGCCGTACACAAGGATGCTATTTACAACAGGCACGACGAGACCACCTACGATGTCTACCCACTCCAGGACCTGGAAAAGATTGTCGTCGACAACACCTTGTATATGCAGTGCAAGGTTTACGTCAAGGACGTCCGGACTGTCGACGAGTCGCTGCTCAACAACGGTGTCGTGGACATTGCGCTGATCGACGCCCCCGGTCTCAACATGGACACTACCAAGACAACAGCCATCTTTGCCCGCCAAGAGGAAATCGATGTTGTCGTCTTTGTCGTTTCCGCCAGCAACCACTTCACGCAGACCTCGACCGAGTTCATCAGGGCGGCGGCTGCAGAAAAGGCGTACTTGTTCATCGTTGTCAACGGCTACGATGCCATCCGGGACAAAGACCGATGCCAGAAACTCATCCTCAACCAGATCAGGGCATTGAGCCCTGCGACTTACAAGGAAGCCGGCGAGCTCGTGCACTTTGTATCGAGCGCTGCCATCCCGATGGCGCCCGCTCCGCCTGGGGGCCCCGGCGGAAGCGGATCGGGCAGCTCAAGCGGCGGAGGTTTTGATGACCCGGGTGATGATGACCCGAAGGGCAAGGGCAAGGCCAAAGAGATGCAGCGAGACTTTTCGGCCCTCGAGCAGTCGCTTCGCAGATTCGTTCTGGAAAAGCGTGCGCGGTCCAAGCTGGCCCCGGCTAAAACCTACCTCATGAACATCCTCAACGACTTGAATGTTTTGGCCACTGTCAACACCGAGGTTGCCCAGGGTGAGCTTGACCGTGTCACCAGGGAGCTGCAGGAGCTTGAGCCGCAACTCGAGACGACCAAGCGGGCAAGGTCGGAGGTTAGCGAGAAGATTGACCACACCATCGAGGCGACGTGCAAGGACGTATACGACTACTCGCGGTCGACCATCAACAAGGCCATCGCCCGGGCTGGCAAGGACAACCTCGGAATTCCGTATCCAGGTCTCTTCAGCGCCTTCCAGTACGCCGACGATCTCAAGGAAGCGATGCTCTCGAGGATCGCGGCGTCGGTTGTGCATTGCGAAGAGTATGCCCGCAGCAAGACTGTCTCAGGTGTCAACATGATCAAGCAGCTCGGCCTCCTCCATCTCGGCAACGAATACGAGAATCTCAACTTCAAGTCGGACGTCATGTTCCAGGGCAAGAAGCACGCCCTCGCCCGTCAGGTTGATATTGCCACAGAATTCTGGGACTTCGTCGACTGGTCGACGCTCCTGCAGCGGGAGGAAAAGGCCGGCATGGCCCTTACCGTGGCAGGTGTTGTCGGTACTGGCGTCGTCAGCAGCTACGGCCAGATGAACATTGCCCTTCGCGCGGCTCAGTTGCTCGGGAACGATAATATGCGCAAGCTCATCATCCCCGGCGTTATCGTAGCAGGTACATTCCTATTGCCATCCCCCTTATTTCGTCAACCATTCCTGGTCTAACTCGAACTCCCCCAACAGCTGCCGCCATGGTGTATTACGTGCTCAACCAGATCCCGCACTCGCTGCCGCACCGGCTCAGCGCCAAGATCGCGTCACAGCTCGAGGCTATGGACTACGTGCACGCCAACAGCCACCGCATCTCCAACACGGTCCGCAAGGTGCTGCTCATCCCGGCCAACTCGCTGCGCGTGGGCCTGCAACGCTCCGTCGACCAGCTCGACTCGCGCCGCGAGGCCACCGTCAAGGTGCGCAAGGAGAGCAGCGACGCCCTCCGCTTCTTCGGCAACCTCGTCCAGCGCAGCGCGCACCAGCGCCGCCAGCTCGAGACTGTCGATCTCGATGCCCACCCGCCGGGGATGCATGGACACTTCTAAGGGGAGGGTGTTGCCGTTGATTGATATTTCTCTCTCTGCTCTCATTGACTCTGTGGGTGAATGGCTGCTAGAGTATGGCGTTCTTGCGGGTTTCTTAGGAAGGTGAAAGAAGAGGAGGATGGCACTTTGGCTTGATACAACACGCACGAAAAAATGACTGGATGGACGGAAAGTTGATGCCCTCTTTATAAATGATCTGATTTCCTACGTCATGGCCTCTGGATGGTCGAGCAAGAGGGGGGAAAACGACGAGTTCGCGACATTCATTTTCTTTGAGACGCGCACTCGCTTTCATGATGTTTTTCCTTGTAGTGAGCATGTACATAAACCTCTCGACCGCGCCTACACCTAGGCCTGTCCAGACTAGACCCGAGGGTGATTTCTGGCTTAGGTAGTTAGTCGCGCAAGCGAGTGTTGAGAGTAAAAGTAGCAAATCACTAGGTGAATGCGGATGGTGTGACGTCGCTTCTCTCGGTTGTGACTGACTTTGTGTTGTTGGATGTGTCAGAGTATGACAAAACGCAGACCCCGTCGGAGTGGGATGATGGGAGCTAGTGAACCTCTCCTGGTGACAGTGTGAGTAATGGTTTCCAAGTCTCCCCGGCGGACGGGAGGGAACTCTGCGGCTCGAGATAACCAGGCTGAGCAGCTTTTCAGGTTTATATTTAGCACTGCATCATATCGAGGCAATATTTCGAGCACCAGGTGCTTGGAACTACAAAGTACAGTCTGGAGCCGGCTTGTGAAGGCAACCTGGACTGATCATGCACTCAGGATTGGGTTGTGGTTGTGTCCCGTCGCAGGTTGGTGAAATCTGAGGAAATACCCGTCCGTGTCCGCAGCTCCGTCAGCATCCGGGGCTTGACCCGAGACGCGCCATCCTGCTGGATCCTTGAGGGAGATCTCGCAGATCCATACAGTATGGAAGAGGAGAACACTCGATTGGGCGCACATGAAGAATTACATCACAAACGCTCATAGGTACTCCGTACGGACCCAGGTCCTCAGCACTCCTATCAGACCCGAGAGCTATATCATTCCCCAAACGGCGCGTACCGGGCCGGGCCATGGGCAGGCGAAGAAAGCCGGAGCTTGCCGGCCCCCTTCAACCGGCGTCGTCTTCTTACGATGGTGGTCAATTGGTTTCGCTTGAAATGCGGACAGTGGAAAAGTTTCCACGGCCTCGGCTGGTGGAACCGGCGGAAACGGCTGCCGATCTCAGGGGCTTTCGGCGCAGGTACAGTAGCGCCGCTAACAGACGCGTTCCCGAAGAACGCGGCACGAAAGGTTGCACGTTGGGGGTGGTGGGCATTCTCGCTTCAGCTCCTTTCTGGACTTCTTCCGAACAACCAGAGGCAGGTTGTTGGTCGATACTTAGGTCTGAGGTGCCGTCGGGATGAATGGATGGATGATTTGAAGAAGTTCCCGTAAGCACGCTGTGCTACTTGCTCGACAAGGTGGTCGAAGAGCATCGCAGGCCTCCTACCTAACCCTGCCCCTCCCCTCCCCTTGCCAGCCAGAGACGCCATCATGAAGCCTCCTTCGCCGTCTGCATTTTGACGTCGACATTGTTTCAAAACGCTTGCTTTTTCATCCCGCCATCGGTTGGGGCGTTTTGAGGTTTTTGAAGTCGACGAGTGAGGATGCGACTTTGAAATCGCGATTGGAGTTCGGGGAGACGAAATTGGGGGTCGGTCCGTGCGTGGGTCCGCTTGGGTCCGGCTGGGTCCGGCTGCAGGAGAGACGCAGGAGGGAGCGGCTTGGCACCGGTCGCTTTTCTTTCTTTGCAGCTTGTCAAATCAGGTCAAGGACGGATTGTGCAGACGGAAACCCACTTGGACCCGACATCCATCTCAAAATGCTAGTGCAGCTCGAGGAACCTAAGGGGGACCGCGCCTGGCCCGAGAACAGAGTAGTAGTAAAAGAAACCAAAACTTCTGCTGCATCAATTGATATTTCCCAAGTCAACAAAAAGTTGAAAAAAAAATCGCCAACTCCTCCCCGAGATTTCGTAACATCGTCACATGCAAGCTGGGTAAAGCTTCAGGAACAGGACGCTTGCTCTGCCCACCAAAGCATTGCCGGAACCCTGTGGGTTGCAACGCGCTTTTCCTCAATCGGCATCCTCCCAGGGTACCTAATCCACTGAAGGTTACAGTCCCCAGCAATCCCCAGCTCCCGTCCGCCCTTCCACCCCCGTTCGACCATTCGGCCCTGCGCTCCCAGCTGTTGCTGCACCAATCTTTTTTGTTTCCTCTCTCCTGGCCGCCTCTCGAGACCCGCCTGGGGCCTGGCCTGCTTGCCTGTCTGTCTGTCCCTTTTCCTCCAGCCGACCGACGACCTGCCTGCCCTGTCCGACTGATTGATCCGTCCCGTCTCCCGGCTCTGCTGCTCCAGCTCTTCCTCTCTTCACTCACCATCCGATTCATCCATCCTGCATCTCTCGAGCCTGGCCATCACCACCAGCATCAGGCCCCGAGTCGGCGGTGTTTTGCTGTTTGGCGCACTTCATACCTCAAGTCAGCCTCTTTTGTCGTCAGTGCACGACGACGCTCCGGCCGCTCGGAATCTCCGCGCAATCGACCACTCGCCGCCTCCTAAACCCCCCTCCCTCTCTCCACTTGGCCCGAGTGTCATTTCCCGGCAGCAAAGCAATCCCCCCCTTGCCGCACCGTAGTAGTTCTCCCAAGCATTGACCACACACACGCCTTTCACGCTTCTCTTCTCACTCGCTTCGCGCACCACCCAACCACACCATCACCACCCCGATCTCCATCGATCGAATCCTTCAATTCCGCGACCTTCGCCCATCGCCGGCCTCCCCCATCCGCGCTCCGCTCGCCAATTGCGAATTCTACCCACGCATCGCATCTGCAGCCACGAGAGATGGATTCAGGCCGGTCGAGCGACGTGTCGCCCGAGGCGATGCAGGCCCGCATCCAGCAGGCCCGTCGCGAGGCGGAGACTCTCAAGGACCGCATCAAGAGGAAAAAGGAGGAGCTCGCAGACACGACGCGTGAGTGCCAACCGCCGCCGCGATCTACCTCGCGATGCCCGAAAAAAACCAATTCCATCGCGACATTGACGGAAATGAAATGGCGACTGACGAATTACCCCTTTCACAGTGCGCGCCGTCGCGGCTCAGGCCCATGAACCCATTCCCAAGAGCCAGCTGATGAGGACCAAGAGGACGCTCAAGGGCCATCTCGCGAAGATCTATGCTATGCACTGGTCGACCGACCGGAGGCACCTCGTGTCGGCGTCGCAGGATGGAAAGCTCATCATTTGGGATGCCTACACAACAAACAAGGTCCACGCCATTCCTCTGCGCTCATCCTGGGTCATGACCTGCGCCTACGCCCCGAGCGGCAACTTTGTTGCCTGCGGTGGTCTCGACAACATCTGCTCCATCTACAACCTCAACCAGAACCGCGACGGTCCAACCCGCGTCGCCCGCGAGCTGTCGGGTCACGCCGGCTACCTGTCGTGCTGCCGCTTCATCAACGACCGGAGCATCATCACCTCGTCCGGTGACATGACGTGCATGAAGTGGGATATCGAGACCGGCTCTAAGGTTGTCGAGTTCGCCGACCACCTCGGCGACGTCATGAGCATCAGCCTTAACCCTACGAACCAAAACACCTTCATCTCGGGTGCCTGCGACGCGTTCGCCAAGCTCTGGGATATCCGCGCTGGCAAGGCCGTCCAGACCTTCGCCGGCCACGAGTCCGATATCAACGCCATCCAGTTCTTCCCCGACGGCCACTCCTTCGTCACCGGCTCGGACGATGCTACTTGCCGCCTCTTCGATATCCGCGCCGATCGCGAGCTGAACTTCTATGGGGTATGTCTAATCGAGCCAACCTCGCAGTTGACCTCCATGCTGACGCGCCTCTCTCTAGTCGGAATCCATCAACTGCGGAATTACCTCCGTCGCCACCTCCGTCTCTGGTCGGTTGCTGTTCGCCGGTTATGATGATTTCGAGTGCAAGGTACGTTCGGCCCGGCCCGTTCTCCAGGGCAGTCTGTTTTGTTGTGCCTGCAAGCATGCTGACAAATTTTCCATCACAGGTCTGGGATGTTACTCGGGGCGAGAAGGTCGGCTCGCTTGTGGGCCACGAGAACCGCGTCAGCTGTCTCGGCGTGTCGAATGACGGCATAAGTTTGTGCACGGGTTCTTGGGATGCTTTCGTAAGGAACCGCCCTTCCGTCGATGGTGTAGTCTTAACGATTCCATGTACTGACAACCGAACAGCTCAAGATTTGGGCGTATTAATCGCCTTCTGGTTGCCGATATCACGTAGCCCTCCTGGATAACACGATCGCGCACGCGGCCTACGAAAGGATTATCGAGTGCTCATTACAACTGCTTCTAATTTTTCCTTTGGTGGAACACGACCAGCTTAATCTACGACAACGGCGTTTGCCGGACGAAGTCATGACGACAATTCTTCACCCAATACCCTCTTCTCCCGGCACGCTTCGCGATCATTTATCCTGGCTTCGTGTTTTCGATACCAACCGAATTCTCTAATCTTGACTGGCACTGAAAAAAATACAAAGTGGCGGAGCACCACGCAAACAACCCCCGCCCAGACGTGGCGTTTCCTTTTTTCTTTTTCCGGTTCATGACCCGCCGCCCTCGACGCCCCCCTTCCCCCCGTTTTCTGTGCATCATAGTTTTAACTTTGTTTTCCTCGGCTTCGTCTTGACGGTGGCTGTATTACAACCATTTATACTATTTTGTTGTTTTTTCTCATCGTCTTCGACTTCTCCGTTTTTTCTTCTCGTACTCCTTTTTTTAAGAGGAGGGGGGTGTGCCCGTTCTGTGCCAGCCAGGGTTGGTTTCCACAAACAGATCAAAAAAGAGGCAAAAAAAGACAAAAAAGCAAAATCTCTCGACAAGCTACGTCCTCGATGCATCTCCCGGCTGCTGCTCTCTTTCTCCGGCGTGGGCTTCGATTTGGAGGGTTTCGTCCGTCGTCCGTCGTCCTGGCTATGGCAAACGGTCTGGTTGGTGAAAAGTGGAAACAGTAAAGAAGAAGACGCTGTGTTTAGGTCTTGGGGTGTTGTTGGCAGTGGTGGCTTGTGGTGGTTTGGGAAATGGGGGGAGGAGGGGGAATGGAGGATGGGAAGGGAGGAGCATGATGGATGGCGGGGAAAGGAATGGCATGGAAAGGCGGATGGGAGATATGTTTCTGATTTGGGATGTCTTCTCTGTTTTGTTTCTTTTTGTATTCCAGTTGTCTTGCTGTCTACGTACCTACCTACCTACCTGACCTACCTACCGATCTATTTCCTGTTGCTGTTGGTTGTGCTATCTTTATATATCTGGCGCGCGTGCGTATGTTTGGTTGGGAGGAGGGGGAAGAGTGTCGCTGGGACGGATGGATGGATGAGATGGTGGTGGTCTTGACGCTTTGGGGTATATCGCCTACCTTGACCTTGCTGCTATGAAGGGCCAGTGTGCATGTGCCACTGTGGCCTTGGTGGGAGGAGGTTGAATCTTTCTTCCTCGGGATGGCTTTGTAAACTGGTTGCCTGGGTACTGTTGCTACAGGTTGTTAGTCTATCCATATGAAATGCTTCTTTTTAGGACACACCTCTGGGAATTGATACAACTAATAACTCGGTCAATCCTGATGGTTCAAGGTACCTGATATACGTACGTATCCTTGTGACATAACTCAAGCGGGCGGGATGCCAACTGAACTGTTGGGCTGACAGGAGTTTGGGGGAAAGCTAGGAGCATCAACTGGCATGGTTGTATGTACAGACATACCAGGAGGCTGCCACAGATAATACCTCAGCACGTGGAGCGATATGATATAGATGGGCGGTGGGCACGCAGGATCATAATAGGCCTTGCTGGCTGAACTTGAGCGAGAGTATGGATATGATGAAGGAACAGGAACAGCCACTGGGAAACTGGGTGAGAAGCGATCTGAAGACCCTGGGTGGGGTAGGGAAATCATGTTACCTACCTCGCCAAAGGTGTCTATTTGACTGAAGATTAAGAATGTAGGAGGAGGCGGAGGAAGAGAAGACCCAGATCCTCAGGGTCAGGCAGCTTCCAAGATAAGTACCATCCTCTAAAGTGATATATCCTCCGGGTTGCTTGACCAGGGAGGTGGAATTCCTGTTAATACGGGGAGGAGAGACGACTGCTGATGGTTGGAATGAGGTACATATAAGGACGTTTTGGAGTGACTCGGCCAATCTAACCGAACCCTGGGTCGAGGTCGTTGGTTGAGTGGGGTGATGCGAGATGCGGATTGACACCAATTGCTTTGTTAGCCCTAATATATTGATGTCCGGTCATGGCACTTCAAGGAAGGTCCCAAGACATGTAGGTGCTTCATCATTTTTTTTCTCGTCTTCCCAGGGCACAAAAACATGGCGTTGGTGGAACGGAGGTGCGTTCGGCTATGTCTGACAGTACTCATAGAGGGGTGTTGTTTTTATCGTGGGCTTGTGCAGTCTGGGCTGTGTAGTAAGCCCAGAACACGGTTCGGTCATTGAATAAAGTGTTGCTTCCGGTATTTCTTCCTGGATATAACACTTGAAGCTTCTCCGAAGTTTGCTGGTTGAAACTTGGGGGAGTTCACATCGGCGTACGTCTAAGCTACCTGAGAAACATTTGCTAGGTAAGAAGCGATTCAGGAACCGGGAACGGTGTGTGTTTGGGATCGGGGCCGGAAGTCCGAAGTGACTACAGGCGAGGTTGTTCCGTGTTGTTTCATTCTTCCTCCATAGAAGCTTCGATGTTGAGGCAGATCCTTGGTACTGAGCATTTGCTTATGTCGGGAGTTAGTGTCGTTGGCTCCTCTTGAGCTACTCTATTGCTACATATGAACATGCTGGTTGCGCTAGTGACAGAGTTGGGAGAAGATAGGTGACAAAACGAAGTGCTGGAGGTTCATGGACAGTTTTTTCAGCAGTCAAAGCACGCGATCAAGACACAATGACTTTGAGGGCGGAAGAAAATAAATGACACTAGGCCTGGAGGCATGAGAGCTCGGTTGAATCCAAGAATGAGGTATTATTCAGCGAGACTCGAGATGTGAAAAAGAACATATCAGGAACAGGCCCGCCATGAAGCTATGTCTTTGGCCGAGTACTTTGTTCCCAGGAGTTTGTGAACCTGGAAGTGGTCGTCCCGTCCCGCATCGTTTCTATCTCAAGCCGCTTGATGGATGGGAGATGACGCACAAAGACTTTCCCGACCTCTCGAGTCGACTTGTCCCAGCTTTTCATCCAAACTTGAAGCTTCTCGATTGTAGCAGAGCTTGAGTCACTGAAGTTGTGCAAGACACCATTGCCGCAAGACATTATGATGAGTGATCTGGTTGGTTTTGCCTCAGGAGACTCGGACCGGTTAGGTGAGGCGTCCATGGGTCTCTTCGTCGATGGCTGTTTGAACATGTGTTCAATGCCATGATGACTACTAGGCTTCAGAGAAAACTCGAGCTTGGCGATCGAACTTTTGACATCACAACGGTTTATGGCAGTTCGAATCTAATGACAAAGAAGAGGCATCTTCAATGTCCGAGTTTCACCTCGAGACCAGCGTCCCCCGTTTCATTGGTGCTCCAGAGCATGCGGGTAGATATCCCTGCTTGGTTCCTTGTTGCTGCTTCTGTCAATATTTTCCATAGCTTCGGCCCTGTTGTGTTGCGTCGGCTGCAGCTAATTGCGAGCAGGAAGGGTCTTTAAGGGTTGCATGGTTCGCGAAGTACTTTTGACGCCATTGTCAACCATCCAAGTAGTGTCAGATATATACTTCCCAGCAACCTCATGATGGCAACCTGATCCATTCATTCGGGACGCTCGTGGAGTTGTCTCGTTAAAGTAGAGAGATGTCTGTACTACATTCTACTTACCGTGAACCCTGCTTGGACGGGCCATCCCTTCTCAGCCTAGACTTAGAACTCGAGAGATAGGGACACCCCAGTGCCCGTGAGATGCAGTCTCACCCTGGCATGAACGGTCATCACCGACAGACAGGCCCAGTCCGAAACAGGATATCTGCAACAATGCAGGAAAACAATGAATCTGGCTGTCAAAAAGCATCCAATGGATCTCCTTGTCGTGTCAAACGGCCCGAGGAATAGACGCACTTGTGTGTCGCTTGACTCGGGCAAACGAGCTGGCTGGACAATGAAATAGACGCCCAAGAGAGTTTCCCTCCTGAGCTTTCTGCAGCGCAGATGTGTAGGATTACACATATTCATATGCGGGGTACTCCGTACTCTAGGGTTCCTACGTCTGCGGTGCGACCAGCTCAATGCCAGCCGAGTCTAGGAAACATTCAGTTTATGCTTACTGACGGTTTGATCGGAGAGTTGCTTTACTCCAGACAGAGCAGTTGTTGTAACCAGACAACACACCATGCCATGCATTTGGTAGGAAGGTGTTGTGCCTGTGTCTATCCGAGCCGAGTCCATTCACAAAACCGGAAAGCCGAGAAAGGTCAAAAAACTATCGACACACATCGGAATCGCACCACCGTGAAACCCACAGACCTCGGGTTTGCCCGACATAAACAAGCCGTGACGATCGAAGGCTTCTAGAAGCCGGTCTGCGAGGTTGAGGTCTCGGAACGGTTGAAAAGCGCTAAAGCAGGGCCTTCACTTCCTTTCCCCAAATGGGAAAAAGAATCAAGTGCCAAGCAGCAACGGGGCCAGATGAAACACGGCAACCATGGATGAAACGTGCAGAGAGTGGTTAATCCCGGCCGATGACGACGAAGAGATGGGGTTGTTGGCCGCTTCTCTTTTTTCCTTCCCGTCCACAATGCCGCGACGCAGCCACGTGGATAGGTCGGTAATAAAAGTTACCACTACTGATAGTACTAGCAGTATTACTATACGAATGCTTGTTTATGTTGCATGAATTGGACAGTCAACAATTGACAAGCCTTCGATCCCCGCGCAAGTACTACCATGGATCGATGAACAGATGGAGTTCGTGAGATCTTATGTTGATGTTCCTGATGGCAGGGAAGACTCCACAGTCCAGAGAATCGAGAAAAGATGAACTTAGTACAAGTGTTAGCACCGGAGTTTTTTACTCCGTACGACTTCAATGATCCATCGTTAATCGGGAGTCCTCGCCGCTCGAGCCTCCGTCATAACCATGGGGTTGAGCAACAAGGTTGGTGCGGGATCGTGGCACGAGGGTTCCAGCCTAGCGTCGAGCACAGCTGCGTCTGGGTCACATCAGATGCCCAACGACAGCGCTCCTGCATGTCAAACGATGAGGATATTATTATCGGAAGCCAAGGTTGGGCGCGGTCGATCTGAGTCTGTGCCCTCTCAGGCCCGGCACTTGTGAAATGAGAGGGCCAAGATGAGAGCCTGAAATACGATAGGCACATCAACTCATCCGGAACCGTTGAGGCGTCTTGTTCGGCCTCGATCTCCGGAGCTAGTGCCTCCCCCAGATTCCGCCAACCCCCCTAACCCCCCTCTCCAACCGTTTTACTTGATGAGTGCCTATTTGTCCTGTAAGTACAGGTATCCAAACGGGCCAGGCGGGCTGGATGCCCCCGCGAATGCTCGAACACAGTGTGGTTTCAAGGCCAACCAGAGAAATGGTCTCTTGGATCCTTCGGATCTGACATCATTCCCAAAATTGTAGATGCGAACGGCAAATTACGGTTGTACTCCGCACATACTGCCTCGCCTCGTGGTTTTTGAGCCAACAACACACAGCGTGAGATCTTCGTTGAAGTTGGCCAGGTCTGTTTGATGTGCTAATCCACCAACCACGTCTCATGGAGCCGCTTTAGCTTTGTGGGCCTCGTCAACCCCCTCTTTTCATTGGGCCACTTGCCCCTTCTTGTTTCTCTCCCACACCAACCAAGGAACTTCGGGCGTGAACCGAACGTGTTTCTTGCACCAGGTCCTTCGGCATCGACAACACGCATTTTCCTGCATTCCCGCGCCAGACAGAAAACGCCCTCGGCCGAATCCAGTGTCAACCCCTGGCTCCACGCAGCCGTGCTGCATAATCCCTGTCAACCACGCGACAACAGCGTAGACGTTGCAACCCACTCTCCGACCACCGCCCCTCTCTCGTGTTTTACTCGTCCCATCTCAATCAACAACGGGAACATCCCTCTTCTGCGCGCAATCATACACCGCGTGTCCGGTGTGCAACGCCTGCCTGGCCGCGCCCTGTCCTTTTCACCTCTCTGCCGACGCCGCCAATCAGCTCCCCAGACCCGTGAACCCTCCGCGCCCGTGACTCGACGATCCCTGCTCTGGTTCATCACGTTATCCCAGCCTCCGGCCAACGTTGCAATCGGCATCGCCCCTCTGAAACAGTCTGACGCACTTTTCCAGGGGATCTCCTCTCTCTCTCCGGCTGGCGCAGGTACCAAAATCCCCAAGCCTCATTCGCCTTGCCACCTCTTCCCCGGCGTGTTCTCATCTATCGTGCAGATATTTCGTTAATAGGTGCCTCTTATTTGCCTGCCACACAAGCGCCCAGCATTGATCGACCGACCGTGACTACGGCGCCGTTGCCCCAAAGGAGACTTATCAAAGTGTGCTATAGCACTCATCACCGTAGCATACACATCCCCGCGTAACCCGCCCTACCGCTCTCTCGCGTGGCCTTGTTTGGCACGGCCATCCCGGCTTCGCCGTCTCAGCGGAACTCGCCTCCAGCGGCACTCCACCCCCTTGTCACCTCACCCCCTCCCTCACCGTGAGAGTTTTCGAAACAAACCTACCCGCTCTCTCTATAATAAGACAACACAGCCCGCTTGACATCAGCCCATTTGGCTCTTCTCTCTTCGTCACCATGTCCAATCCAACTCCAGCTCAGGAAGAATTTGCCGCCTTCCTGGCCAAAAACTCCAGATCTAGCCTCGACAACATCCACCCCGAGGACCGCGACGAAGTAGCCCGAGAGGCCGAAGAGAACAGCGAAGACGAGGAGGAGCGCTACCTGCAACAACAAATCGAAGCCGCCATGCGGATGCCAACCATGGACTCACGGACCGAGATCCGCTTGCCCCCAGCCGACTTCGACAGGGGCTGCTCCACGGGCGTGAAGGGAGTCATTGCCGACGCGAGGTCGTACGAAGCAGCCCGCCGTTCAAAGTGGAAGGATCGGGTGCGGGCGGCCCGCCGCAGCGTTTTTGGTGTCGACAGTCAGAGGGGTCGGGGCAGCGACCAGGACAGCGACGGGAGCGCCCTCGATGATCCGGATGAGGCCGCCTTCTTGCAACAGTGGCGCGAGAGCCGCCGGCGCGAACTCGAGCAGGAGAGCAGGAATCCCATCAGGAACCGGAGGACAAGCCCGAGCGCGCGGCTGTTTGGCCGTTTCGACCAGGTCGACGCTCTCGGCTACCTCGATGCGATAGAGAAAGTGGGACGGGAGACGGTTGTTGTCGTGTTTGTCTATGACCACGAGGTATGTCGTTGATGCTTCTGATTGTTCTTCATGGCAACACGAAAGCTAACCTCCTTTGTTAGTGCGCGGTCTCGGCTGCCATTGAGTCTGCCCTTGTCCCACTCGTCACCCAGTACCCGGCTGTCCGCTTTGTCAAAGTCCACTACGAGGACATTGAGTTTGATAATGCCGGCGTGCCCGCCATCCTCGCATACCGCAACCAAGGCGACCTGTTTGCCAACATGACGGGAATCCTCGAGATGATCCCGGATGACGAAGACTTTGACACCGACTCATTGAAAGAGCTCTTTATCAAGCAGGGCATCCTATAGTTGGTGCCCTTCCTTGTTGGGTTCTTGCGATCCCAGGAGGATTGCCTGAAATAAGGTTTGGGTCAAGTCTTGTGGATGAGCAAGAACTGTGTTTTTATCATCGTATATCAGCGGTGTTGTTTTACTTGGGTTTCAACCACAAGGATACCCCATCACAGAACCACACTCGCTTGTTCATCCATACTTATGCTGGCTTGGGAAGTACGGGACGCGGACACATGCTGAGATACCACAACACATGCGCGGGATTTGCTTTTTGTTTGGGAAGCTGTTCATGTCCTTTCGTGTTTATTTGTTAGGATAATTTTGGGCGGGTCATGGCTTTTTTTACGGGGGGCACTTGGTACAAACATAGAGAACCATGAATGAATTTGATGCTGTGTTTTTAATGATCACAACATATCTCCAGCTATGGGTGGCCACTCCAAGACGCATGCTTGACATATGGTGTCAGGTTTCTCCCAATGTCTGCCGTCCGATATCCTCATTGTTCCTGTGGTGTCTTTGTCGATGCACTGCCAACATACTTAATAAAATTTCTGTGCCTACTTCCAAGCCTTAGAAACGCCATGAAACGTGGATCAAAGTAAGATCAGCATCCTGCTCCGACTACTATGCTCATCATAAGTCACCCGTTGATCCTATTTCCCCCCAATACAAATCACATCTCTGAGGTATTCCGGGTTCCTGGCGCCTGTTTCAGCATCATTTGGCGGGGTTGCTGCAAGCCTGGCCAATCAGTGGGCCTGCCTCACCAGAAGACGACCCCACTCTCCTGTGTGGGCGGCTCCGCTCTTGGGGGCGTCAACCGTCACTTCACCCCGCTTCTTATCGACGACTAACACGTCAACGAGGGACAGCCTGATAGGTTGAGGAAAGGAACAGTCACTGTGAGGCGTGCGTGGTTTAACAATGGGAATTTGGGATTGGAAAGAATAGGATTCAGGGAAACACCAGGTGACCTTTTGCAGCTCGTACAGTTGGTGGCATTTGTGTTCGAGGCTTCGGCAGACCGGGGAATTTCAATCGGACCTCGATTTCACTTCCCCTCCATCTTCGATTATCGCCATCTCCACTCCAAGCAGCTTCCGACGTCATCATTCGAGGGGCAAGCTGGTGCCTACCATCCTCGTACGACCTCAACAACGCAACACTGAACAGCCCTGATGCATCTTCCTCCAAAACCGCCCTTCTCAACTCTGCACCGGTGAATGGAAACCTGACGGAACAAAGCTCTCTTAGAAGCATTCCGTCTCTCAGAGGCTGACACGACTCTCCTCGTCATGCCGTTTGCCCCACCCCCGCCTGTCTAAGGCAGCGTCCAGGATAGGCAGCACGCCACGGAACCACGACCCCGGTAGCATCAGCAGCTTGGACCGAGCTGCACCCGACACTTCCATCCTCGTCATCATCCGAAAAGCACCGTACCGGACCTGTGCCCTACCCCTCCAAGGGAAGGGTTCTCGTGGTCGAAAACTACTCTCGAGTCAGTCTCCTTTCTCTCCCTTCTTTTTCTCCCGTCCGCCGGCCGCCGAGCTGCAGCCTATTCTGCGCCTTGTTCGGCTTCCCCGTACTGTCCTCGCTGCCCTTTGTCCCGCGGATTCCAACTGGAACTGCACCTCATCTGACACCACGATCTCTTCTTCGGGTGCCCCTCCTTCCTCTAGGCCACCATCACATCATCACAGCATAACTTCGACACAACCACAGTTCCTCTTCTCGATATCTGTCAACCAAGGCCCCAAGCGGCTTCTCGCTGATATGGTCCTGGTCTGGGGCTGACATATCTTCTCCCCATCGTCATGGAAACACAGCCCTGCCAGTCCCCAGCTGAAGTTAATCCGACAGGCCTGCAGAGCTCCGACGACCCGAAGAAAACCCCGCCATCCCAAGACCGTATTTCGGCCTCGGCCCCGGAGCTTCGATTCCCAAGACCTCAAGGATCGCAGCACCTGGCGAACTGGGTTTCGAACAGCCTGCCCGAGCTCCGTCAACAATCACCACCCAACATGTCTGACATAAACAGCCTGGCCGATTCGGCCTATGAGATCATCCACGGTCCCGACAGTGAGAGCCAGGACGATCGGTTGACTGAGTCGACTTGCTCCCTCTCCGCCTCCCGCCCCGACGATGTCCAAAGCCTCGACGGCTCCGTCGATCAACTGGCTAGCATGGGCTCGGATGAAGAAGAGGACCAGGACGCGGATACCGCCAACTCCCCACATGCCTCATCGATTCGATACGCCGACCAAACCCTCGAGAGCCCGTCTACACAGCTTCCGCCGGCCTCGGACAAGGAGCCTCTAGGCCCTGCTCCCGAGTGGTCTGACGTGGGTGTCGCACACCCCATCGAGTTCGACGTCGCAGATGTGATTGACAATGGCATCACGGCCCAGTACATTTTGGAAGAGTATTCTGCAGAGAAGGCTACCAAACTCTCGAGAACCTTGAAGCTGAAGGACACGTCCGACCACCTCGGTATCGTTGTTCGCCAGAGCCTGGCCAATAGGCCACTTTCGATCCAGGAGCCCCTCCGGATATTCTATGCTGGCCGCCCCGAGGCTCAATGGCGTATCATCCACAAGATCTGCCGTGCCATTTGGGCTTCGTCCTCATCCAAAGACGCCCCTGGTGTTCAAGAAGGCTTCGGCGCGAGCCTTGGCAAGGTGTACAACATCGTGCCCATCTCATCGTTCGGCCCTTCCCCAGAACTAGACCTCATGGAGGCGTCCCCATTCCAGATCGTGGTGGAGTCTTGCATCTCAGCTGAAGAGTTTACCCCCAAGGAAGGCTCGCCAGAAGGCAAGGCCGTCTACTCCATCACAACTGACCACTGCAAAGAATATCGTTCCTCGGAGAGCTTGGATGGCCCAGTTATTGAGCCACAATGGAACTTACCACACATTGCCATCATTTACAGCTCTCAGCAAGACGATGACCAGGACCGCAGGACCGCAAGGATCTCGGGTGCGGTGATGAAGCGTCACGATGTCCCGTCCATCTTCATCGCCGACTATGTGGAGCCCTTGGAGTACGGCCACTTGGGCGAGTATATCGACACAGACACACCTCATCTCTCTTTGGAGTCCCTGGATCCCGAGAGGCAGATGACCCCCATTCGTTTCCCTATCGATTTTGATTCCTTCTCCAAGATCGATGACCGTCACCTGAACCGTAATCTCTCCTTCCTGACCGGCCTGACCGAGGAAAACAATGTTGAGCGCTTTGGAACCACGGACAAGACCAAAGCCAAGGCCCAGAACGAGAACTTGATGCTCATCCTCCAGAATGCGCTCATGTTGATGCCCGCGGCCATGATTCTCACAGCTTCCATCTTCTTGCTGGCTTGGGTTAATAGTTGGAAGCCGCTGGTGCACCCGGTCTCCCCGACATCATCGACGGGTGTTTGCAGTCCGCCACCCGCATATCCTACAGGCTTTCCTACGATCAAGGCGTCGTCGGTTGTTACTACCACTAGGACAGTGGTTGTTAACTACACCTCGACCAAGACTATCCAGATCAGCCAGTCAAAGCCCACGACTAGTGCTCTGGCTTCTGCGCTTTCTCTGGCCGGACTGCTCTCGGACGGGACATCCACTGTCGTTCCTACGGTTGCCGAGGTCAAGAAGCCCGTCAACGAGTCGAAGAAGACGCTCTGCTCCGTCCAGGTCTACGGACCTCGGGAGCTGTTGGTGGCTATCCCGAGCCGCAACAAGGTCGTCTGGCTTGCCAACGGCGCCATCGAAATCGAGGTTCGCCGCAGCGATGACACCATCAAGACCAAGATCTCCTCCGTCGATGAGGGCATCATTGTCGAGCTCCGTCCCAAAGACGCCTACGGCAAGCTGAACGTGTCGGTCATCACCAGCCGCAGGCCCAAGATCAACGAGACCTTCCAAGTCGACATGGGCAAGACTGTCGTCTCGGACGCCATCGAGGCGGGCCGCCGCATCCTGCAGGACGCACTTAGCAAGGCTCCCAGTCGCGAAGACCTCCGCAGGTTCGTCCAAGAGGAAGTCACTGCCACCTTCCACCAGGCCAAGGAGGCCGTCCGTCACAGTCAGGCGGGCGAGAGGGTCAAGCGCGCTGCAGGCACCATGCGCGAGCACCTCTCCCGCCAAATTCGCGCTGCGGAGACGGTCGGCATGCAGGTCGGCATGCAGGTCGACCTGTCAGTCCTCCAGGCGCAGATCGCGTCCAGGCTTTGGTGGCTGAAGATGCAGGGCAAGATGGACGAGTACGCGGCGTACGAGCGCAACGCAACGAGGCTGCTCAGGCTCAAGTACGACGAGCTGGCGCACGCTCGCGGGGAGGAGAGAAGGGGGGTGGCGATGAAGGAGTCGAGGTTGGGATTTGCTAACCGGCTGCTGTCGGGGAATTGGAAGAAGCGGAAGGGCTCGCGTTCTGAGGCTGATGGTGGCCCCGCTGTTGCTGCCGCCGGTCAGGGCAGGTCGTGGAGGAAGTTTGTGGGTGGTGTGTAGTATTGTGATTGGGCTTGTTTCTTTCTCTTGCTGTTTATTGCCGGATGTTTTCTTTGGGTCTTCTTGTTTTCGTTGAGGGTGGTCGTTTACCTATGGATGGAAAGGAAACATGGGGATGTGGTTGGCGCTTGGGGGACTACACGGGATATTCGAGTTATTGATGGGAAGGGATTCACTGCTGTTGTTGGGACTGGGCTATTCTAGGAGCTTAGGGACTAGGTATCATGGTGATGGTGGTGGGCGGCGTTCTCTTTGCCTTGTTTTTATATATTTGCTTATGGTGCTTTAGGCATGGTCATAGTGTGATATCATGTCTGTCCCCTCTCAGAGGTCTGTGTCTCGAGGTGGAACAGGAGTAGAGTCCAGTGTTCTTCAGGCTGTTTTAATTTCTTCCACCCACTTCCAAATTCTGGTGCTGACCGAGCATTCGGGGAAACCATGGAGGTACGAGTTTACATCGATAGTCATCAGATATCGGCGGCCCAATCCTCACAACTTTCATCTACACATCCATGGGTATTTTTGGGCCGCAAAGTTGTGTGACTCGCAGACACTGCAGGGTCCAGGTTAGGCTGGCCAGCCCCGCCGCCACAGGCAGTCCGCGGATGGACCCCGCAGCTGTGTGACGGAGGGGGAGGGGGAGGGGCACGGTCAATGTTTTGCATCAACCCGCGGCGCTTCCCAAGTTTGTCTCTCATCAGCTGGAAGTCCAGATTCTTCCCCCACTCTGAGTGCCTCCCGCCATTTTTTTCATCAATTTTGTTGCCTTTCCGTTAGGCTTGGCTTGGCTTTTATGAGTAAGGGAACCTAGACTCTGCTCTGCTGACTGCACCCGGACCTCGTCTTAACTCTGCTCTCCCGTCGCTGCGAGTCTCGTCCACCCCCCCAAACCCAAACCAAACCACATTTTTCTTGTTTTGTCTGCTGCACCTTGGCAAAACAACCTACACCACACCACCCAACACCTACTCTCTCTCTCTCTCTCTCCAGCGCAACCTACTAGCAACCCAAGGAGGTTGTTGTGATCTGGTATGTTTTACACTTGTTGTCTTTTCTTCGTTCCCCTTCTCTTGCTTTCTTCCCCTGTTTCTGTTTTTTCGCGGTTGCCCCGCCCTGTCCTGCCCCGCGTTGCGGTGCCCGCCGCCCCTGTCGATCGGTTGTTCGGGTCGGCTCAGGTCAGGTCATCGTCGTCGTCGTTGTTGTCGTCGTCGTGCGCATCTCCGCTGGTATTGCCGTGGACAAGGCATCCGGCGTCGAGGATGTCTGTTGTTATCGTCGGGGGAAGTCGCTCTCCATCTCCTCGGCCTTCCTCGCTTCCCGGCCGTGTCGGGTTGCGCGCACGCACTTGACAGACCACTGCCGCACATGGGACGCGTTCAGGGCTTGTCGGATGGGGAGATGGAGGAGGTGGAAGAGGCTGGTTGGGGGGAAGCTGGTTGAAAAGGGATTTGGCTCGAAAGATATCACATCGATCGATCAACTTGGGCGCCGGCCGACATTCCAGCTGACCGACCAACGCCTGATCGCGATCGCCTTTTGGAGTCGACCATGAGATGGGTCTGGGGCAGCGCAACGTCGGCAGGCGGGCGGGATGTGGTGGCAGGCATGAGGGCGAGAAGGGCAGAGGACGGCTTTTGCCTTTCTTCTGTTGGGCCTTCGGCTTCGTTATACTTGCCAGGCGTCGTTTTTGTCGAGTTGTTTGCAGATTTGCTGACCTGAGAATGTTCCGCCATCTAGTCCATCCTTGTCCTAACAAGTCTTCACACACCACATCACATCGCCCAACATGTCTGACAAGCCTGAGGAGACCAAGCCGGAGGTATGTGCAAAAGTCCCCATGGCGGGCAAGGATATGATGGAGTCGAGGCCGGATGCATAAACTGAGCTCGTGCTGACTGTTTGGTGTGTTCTGTGTACAGGCTCCCTCCGCTGCTTCCGTTACCTCGTCGTCCGTCTTTTCTATGTTCGGTGGCGGCGCTAAGAAGGAGAAGAAGGAGGAGGAGGATCGCGGTGACACCTCGGGCAGCGCCAAGGCCCAGCGCGAGCGCGAGGCCGCCGCTGCTGCCGCCGCGAAGGAGGCGGCCAAGGAGGCTGGTGATGACGTAGGTTCCCTCTCGAGTTGCTTCCTTAGGGAATAATGCTAACCGATGTCTCTTGGAACAGGACGACCAACCCCCCGAGTCCGAGGACGTCCACTTTGAGCCCGTCATCCACCTGACCGAGAAGGTCGAGGTCAAGACCAACGAGGAGCAGGAGGAGCAGGTGTTCAAGATGCGCGCCAAGCTCTTCAAGTACGTGGCCGAGAGCAAGGAGTGGAAGGAGCGTGGTGTCGGTGACGTCCGCCTCCTCAAGCACCGCGACACCGGCAAGGTCCGTCTTGTCATGCGCCGTGACAAGACGCTCAAGGTCTGCGCGAATCACTACAGTACGTGCCCTTTCTTATCCATATCTCCGGTGGAGATGTTCGGATAGAGGCGAGATAACTGACTTGTTTTTGTCTAGTCATGCCTGAGATGAAGCTTTCGCCCAACGTCGGCTCTGACCGGAGCTGGGTCTGGAACGTTGTTGCTGATGTCAGCGAGGGCGAGCCTGAGGCTCTTACTCTGGCCATCCGTTTTGCCAACTCGGATAACGCCAATCAGTTCAAGGAGGCTTTCATCAAGGCCCAGGAGGAGAACGCCGAGATCTTCAAGAAGGCTACGGGTGAGAAGCCGGAGGGCGAGGCCGAGAAGCCTTCGGAGGGTGCTGCCGACAAGCCCGCGGAAGGGGCGGCGGACAAGCCGGCCGAGGGTGAGGCTAGCAAGGCCGAGTAAGCAAGAAGCTGGAGAGTTCGAGAGCGCTGGAGGTAGTCGAGGCTTCTGGAATGTCGTTGTGACGAGCTGAGGACTGAGTTCCGGCAGCTCTCACTTCCTGGCACCGTCTTCCCGGAGGATGAGAGGATGATGAGATACACATGATCACCCACCCACATACAACACCAAACACGCAATCCACCCCATTTCCCGTCCCACACCCACACAATAGCACCACCCGCCCAGCTAGAGCTGGGAGAGGGGATCCCCCCTTCGAGGCAGGTTCAAGGCCAGCTTGAGGAGCTGTAGACAGAGTAAATACCATCTGGCTCTCCACGGTGATATGGGTGTATTATGGTTCTTGCTGTGACCGACTGAATCAAGCAGCTTGAAAGGCATTTACTCCAGTAAAGGCCAGTAGGCCTGAAGGTCGCTCCATTGTCGTGACGGAGAGGAAGCAAAGCAAAGGCCTCAACTGTGTCCTGCGGGATGGCTTGCTTTCCGCGAGGTGGCTCAGTCTCCTGGTTGCTCCGCTGACACCGGCCACTCTCTTTCCAAGTCTTGATGCCTGTTAGGTTTTTCCAGGTTTCTGTTTTCGAGCTCTGCGAACCTAAACCTTCTGCCACGACTTTTCTTCGCCCTACTGGTGGTTTCCCTTCCTTCTTCCACAACGCCACACGGTGCGATCACCACCTACCACGGTGTTCACACGGATTGCTTTGAGCACCTCCACAACTGCACCGCCACACAACCACGTGAAAACCCATCATGGCACCCCGCACCCGCCAGGCTGCTGCTGCCGCTTCGGCAAATGCCGCCCAGGCCGCTTCAGGTACGTTCATTGCCAAGCCACTCTGTCTCACCGTCGCGTTTGGGTGGGCTTTCGCGATCACGCGCCGGACACCACACCCGAATTGATCAACACCGTCACCAAAAGCTTCATATCTCACCTCAAGTCTCTTTCCACATTGACTCGGATTGACTCGGAATAATCTGGGATTTTGTGTCTCCAATTTGAGGCTATTATCGTCATTTTGAGTCTTCGGCGTCGACTCGACGGCTCCAACCTGCGTTCGAAGACATTCAAACCACCCGATCACTAACATTTCGGCCTCGACGGCGCCGGTTTGTTGAACAGCTCCTTCTCCAGCTGGAGGCGTCACCAGGGCTCGCACCCGTCGCGCCGCCGCTACTAGGGCCACCACCCGTCGTGCCAACGCTGGTCGTGCCAATCCCGGCCGCACCGCCCGCAGCAACGCGAGGACCGAGCCCCTTCCCACCCCTCCTCCTCCGGGCACCCTCCCCCAGTCGATTGCTTTCGGTACCACCAAGAACGGCGTCACGATGATAGTCGAGGTGAGTAATTTACGAACTATCTACCATTGGACTGAGTTGCGGTTTTCGGGACCAGATGCTGACCAGAGATGCTTTCTCGCCGATAGCGCAAGATCAAGATCGTCACCGAGCAGCACAACATGTGAGGATTTCTCCCATAGCGACATTACGGAACGGATCGCGGGCGCGAACACGGACAGGACACTTGGGAACAGGGCTGACTGGATCTCTCCGACACACAGTGACAAGCCGCCTGTCAATGAGGGCTTCCCCTGGAAGGAGTGGACCGTTGAGATCTACATTCTTGATCAGGATGGCAACGAGAAGCCCGCCCGCTGCTTCACCAAGGCGGTGTACCACCTGCACCCGTCCTTCGAGAATCCCACTCAGAGTACGTAGCCCCCGGTTGGAGGAGGATTGGCAACAGCGCTCTGACGGTCTCCCCCGCAAACAGCTTTCCTGGAGCCCCCCTTCAAGTGCACCAACGAGGGCTGGGGTGAGTTCGAGATGATGATCGACTTGTACACGACGGAGAAGGGTGGCAAGCAGACCATCGTCCACGATCTCAACTTCCAGGCCCCGCAGTATGAGAATGTCCACACCGTGACGTTCCGCAACCCGTCCCAGGCTCTGCAGGCCATCCTGCGCGAGACGGGCCCTCTGCCCACCGACGAGGAGCGCAAGCTCAAGAAGGGTGAGGCCAAGAACAAGCGCAAGAACTGGGACATGGACAAGATCGCCGATGCCCTCGTCAAGCTCGGCGAGGACGATCTGCTCCACGTCATCCAGATGGTGCATGACCACAAGGACGAGCACACCTACATCCTTAACAATGTTGATCAGGGCGAGTTCTCGGTGGACCTGTACTCTCTGCCCGAGAACCTGTTGAAGATGCTTTCGGACTTCCTGGTACGTTTGTCTCTGGTCATATCCTGTGATTTCGGGCATCTCGCTAACCAGATCGTTCACGGCACAACAGATCAACAAGGGTGTCTTGCTCGCCTAAAGCACAGTCTCACAGCTTTTTGCATTCTCTCGGCGTCTGGCGTCTGGGATAAGGAGGCTGCGGAAAAGCATTGGCTGGACGGGATGGATCCGTCATCTTCGGAGGGTGTCGGTTCGGCAGCTCCACCGCGATGGGTATGCCCTCTTCTTCTTCGACGACCCTGCTTGCTGCTTGAGAAGGCGACGAAGGTTGTGATGGGATGAGTTAATGCTCCGGGTCACGGCAAGGGCTAGATCGTTTTTCTCTTTTTCTTTTTCACTTGGGACTTGATTTGATCTATGGGCGCAAACAACCTCGAGATGGCATAGAAAATCATCCGGAGGAAAGGGTCAGATGTAACCTAATTCCTGGCCACCTGGAATGGATTTCGGTGATTTTTCCACATCTTTTGACCAAGCTTTCTACTGTGTTCGTGATGTCTTGTTCGTGGAAAATGCTATGTAGTAAGGTTCCAGCTGCCATCGGGCCGTCTGGAAGTTGGCGCAGCTGCACGCTGACATCACATTGCCACTAGCGAGACATGGTGAACACCTCACGGGACCAGGATGAATCAGAGACAGTTGAAAAACGTTATCCGGAGGCACTACCGAGAAGTCAGCTCACCGCCAGCGTTTCGTCATGATCCTCAGCCCCGGTGCAAGAGGCTTCGAGGCGGCGGAGTCGCGTGACCTGCGCTGGAGGAGCCTCGAGGCAAGCGAGTTTGCCAATTGGGGAGCAATTCGGCGCTGGGATTGGTCGGCCGCTCGACTTTCAACAGCCGCCTTCCTTGTCATGTGCGGGGTGATAACGGAGCTTGCGCTGCAATGGATTCCAGAAGCTGCACTCTCTTTTTGCTGCAGATAGGAAGGGAGGCTCCGACGAAGGATTTCCTCTCAATCAGGTGGTCGGCGGGGATGGATGACCCGGAGGCTTCGCACGGGTAACTTGTGTGTGTGTTGGTATGACAGCAGCGTCCATGTCAGATGAGGAGCAGCCAATGCGGTTCAATTCCTCCACCTCGTTCATGTCTAGAGGCGTGACATTTGAAAGTGAAGTGTCTGAGCCTCCTCCCCGACACCGGGCGGGCAATGAGTTAGGTAACAGAGAACCTTGTTGTGCAGAAAATCATCATCACCTGGAGAAAAGAAAAAAAAGTTTTTTCTTCGTATTTCTGCACTCTGCTGTGATACAGAAATGTTTTGATATCTCTTGACATTTTGCTTCACCGGCGCTTCGGCGTTAAGCTGCACACCTTCCAGATTGGAGCTCGAGTCGAAGGCCAAGGCAGCCGCAGGTGCAGCGCCGGGCCCACGCCGTCAGTGCCTGGGTTGGGAGACGACCGTAGAGGTGGTGAGCCTTGTCGAGCGCGAAACTCTGATTGGCGGCCGCATGCCATGTCAGTTGGAAGGCGGCTCCACCCAGAGCCAACCAGCCGAACGTCGCTGCTGCGCAAAAGATCGGTCTTCCTTGTCAACCCCGGCAGCAACGGTGGGCCTCGAGGGCCTCCGTCCCGCCTTTCAACCCCTCGCCGCCTTCTTGTTCCGCGCTGTTCCACCGTTCCATTGACCAGGCCAAGACCCCTTTGAAGTGCCGTCCCGCAGCCCCAAAACCGACCCCGATCCCCAGCTCCGGGATTCTTTTCGCATGCTCACCCACCGTAAACCGCGTCAAGCCGACAAAAGGCCAATTCGGTTCATCGCTTTCGCCGAACCGTGAGCGACGCATCCAACGAACGACGAGCGACAAGCGGACTTCGGGCCCGGTTTTATTTTGTTGTATTCCTGGGTTTTTGCCCGCCATGTCGCAGTTCGGCGCAGCCGCCCTGCAGCAGTTGTCGTCCGCATCGCCCGTGTCGCCCGTCGCCGCATCCTCGACGTCGTCCGTCGTCGGCGGCCCCGCTCCTCCGCCTCCGGCCTCGAGGGGCGCCGGCAGCGGCGGCGGAGGTGGAGACTCATCCGGACCCGGAACATCGGCTAACAATAACAACAACAACGCACCGCCCGCGCCTGCGCCCCAACCCCATCATCCCCCTCCCACCCAGCACAAACGCGTCTATCAGGCTTGCATTCCCTGCCGCCGCCGCAAGGTCCGCTGCGATCTGGGTTCCGTCGACGACCCGCACGATCCGCCCTGCGTCCGCTGTCGCCGCGAGAGCAAGGAGTGCTTCTTCAGCGCCACCCGCCGCAAGCGCAAGGTCGAGGACGGCGATCCCGACGAGGACGATTACATCATCCGCAATGGCCGCAAGCAACCCCGCAATGCCGGATCGCCGCCCGTCCTGGACCGTCGCTATTACAGCGATGTGCCCCTGACTCCCGGCGGCAGCCAGGGCCGCTCGCACCCGCTGCGCCGGCCGGGTGAAACTAAAAGCGTCCGCAGCAACAGCACCGCCGGCGAGTTCGGAAATGGCGAACCCAACACCCCGCTGGAGAATCTCGAGGCCCGTACGGTGATGCGCCGCGAAGTCTACGGTCCTCATGACGCCTTGGACTTGCTCTACAAAGCAGCCACTGATAACGCTTCACACAAGCCCGACCCGGATCCGACGCCCAGCACGGCCCAACCCGGACCGCAGCTACCCCGCCGTGATACGGTGGGATCGCGGCACTCTTCCATAGCCGCTCCATCGGGGAACTATCATTCCCGGCACGCCTCGCGCTCTGGCGACAGGACTGCTGCCGATCATGCAATCGACCCAGAGCTCACCCGTCGTGATCTGTCCACGGACCCCGGCTATGCCGAAGCTATCAAGGCCTGGAGCCGGTTCCGCTTCGTGCGCGCCGGTTGGTTCACGGCCCAGGAGGCGATTGACTACATTGACTAGTACGGCACTCCATCAACACCCCACTTGGATGTGTTTCTCAATACTGACGCGAGGCATAGCTACTACAAATACCTGTCCCCTCTCACCCCGATCTCACCGCCGACCTTCCACAGCCCTGCGTCTCACCTGACGTTGCTGACCGAAGAACCGATCTTGGCCGTGACGCTGTTGACCATCGCATCCCGATACCGCCGCTTGCCGGGCACCGGCGGCCATTGCCGCTCGCATGCCATCCACGAGCAGCTCTGGACATACCTTCGCGGCATGATTGAGCGCGTCGTGTGGGGACAGGAAGCGTTCGGAGGCGGTTTTTGTGGCTCTGGAGACGACCCCCAGAGTTCCAGTACGGCGCCGTGGCGTGGCCTGCGGAGGGGTAGCTTGAGAACTCTAGGAACGATCGAGTCGCTCATGATCTTGACCGAGTGGCACCCGCGCGCGCTCCATTTTCCACCGAACGAAGCCACTGATGAGCTGCTGTTGCCATCTGATGAGCCGAACCATTCGGCGGAGCCAAGCCAGAAGCCACCGTCGGCCGGCTTCGGTGGGCGGCGCATTGAGAGCTGGCTCGAACCGGCCTGGAGGAGCGACCGTATGTGCTGGATGCTCCTCAGCACGGGTATGGGTCTGGCTTACGAGCTGGGAGTTTTTGATGACATTGACGAGCTGCTCGCCGCCGGCGCCATTTCCCGGCCTGAATACGAGGATGAATCGTACCGGCTGCGTGCGAACCGTATCAAGCGGCTGTTGCTCATCTACCTCAGCCAGTTGGCCGGCCGCCTGGGCTGGACCAACATGGTGCCCGAGCGGTTGCGCAAGTCAGACCCGGCTATGTCGCGCAGGCGCCGGCTTTCGGTTGAGGGCACCACGCCAGGGACTAACCCCTCAACTTTCTCCAACACGTTCAACTACATCCCAGATCTGGAGCTAGACGACCAGATCATCCACTGTTGGGCAGGAATAAGCAACGCGATGCAGGTTGGTAATGAGAGGTTGTTCAAGTCGCGTAAGCATACGACCGAGATCATCCAGAGCGGCAAGTACATCGAGCTGCTCAGGGACTTCCAGCCCATGTTGAAGGACTGGTGGGCTCAGTTTGAGCGCTTCCGCCTACCCCAGTACATCCGTCACATCCTCACCATCGAGTACGAGTACGTGCGTATCTACATCAACTCGCTTTCGCTGCAAGCCGTCGTCGAGCGGTGCACTAGCAACGCGGGAGGTGGCTCCGGCGGCAGTGTTTCGGGCCATTCTGGGCCGCAACTCTCGCCGCAGACGCAAAACTACTATGGCCGCCTGCCGCTTGGGCAGCTGGGTGGTTTTGGTGTCGAGGATCAGGAGTATGTCCGGGAAGTGGTTAATGGCAGCCGGAACCTGCTCCGCACGGTGGTTGAGGGCCTGTTGCCCGGAGATTATCTCAAGCACGCCCCGGTGCGCACCTACTTCCGCATCATCAGCGGCGCCATGTTCTTGCTCAAGACGTTCGCCCTCGGTGCCCCCAAATCGGATGTTGAGATCAGCATCCAGCTTATGGACCGCACAGTCGATGCTCTCCGCAACTGCGTAGTCGACGACGTCCACCTGGGCATCCGCTTCGCCGACATGCTTGAGACCTTGACGAGCCGCTTGCGGAACCGCTTCATCTACGCCCCGCCCCCGCCGCCTCCTGTGTCCACGGCCGACGGTCGGTCACCAGGCGGCGCTGCTCAGGGAGAGCCGGCCAACGGGACCGGGAACGGAAACGCGAATGGTCTTGGCGGACATACTCATGAGTCGTGGCTCAAGTTTAGGGAGGGGTTGGGTGCTGGTAAGTTTTTCGACTTTCTCCTTCTTGTTAGCTTTTCCTTGATAGACGGACAGTCCGTGCTGACAGCAGCTCTCATCCAGAACGCTCTACCACACCCGCCAATATCTCAGCCACGCCTTGGGACATGGCAGCCGGCAGCTTCCCCTACCCGACAGGTTCGGCATCCATGTTCGGCCCTTCCACGCCGGCCGCCACGACAGGGCTCGACAACGGCAGCACGCTGGCCGAAGCCGGCGGCCCCGGCAGCACCGCCGGCGGTGGCGGGCCGACAGGCTTCTTCGACAACGCCGAGTGGGCCGCCGGCAACGAGATGTGGTACTTGCCCACGGGCCCGGCCTTCTTCCAAAACATTGACAACAACGCCGTGTCCATGACGGCCGAGGGCGTCAATGTCGGCGGCGTCGATCTGCTCGAGTACATGGCCATGGACATGGATCATCATACCTTCTCCATGGATGGGAATGGGTTTTGATGATGGATGACCTATGACGCCGATGATTGCACTCTGTTCTCGCGACGGGTGTTCTTTTCTTTGCTTGCTTTTGCTGGCGCTAGTGCTGCGCATTGATGGTTATTTTGAGCCAATTTTTATTGCCTATGAGAAGGGAAAACGGGAATGGCAGAGAAAAAAACAAAAGAGGACAGATGGTGGGATACCAGGACCAAGGCTTGCTTTGCGTTGCTTGTTGAAAGGATTGTGGAACGGGTTGCGTCTCTTGCTGTCTATTATCGCTGGGCGTTGATTTTTACTTAAGCTCTTTGTTCCACATTGTTTTATTCTTCGGGCAGGAGCACCGAAAAATGGGATGGCAGTCTGTTTCTGATACCTTTACGTTTGTTCTCTTATTTTCCTTCTTCTTTTTATTGGTCTTTTTTCTATTTCTCTTGTTATGTTAGCAAGCGTGCGTGTTAGTCTGGGCGGTGAGAGATTGATTGCCCTCTCTGTCTTGCTCAGTATTATACCTACGTTTTATTACGACGAAGTATGATGACAGTTGGCTTTTCCCACCTTCTATTCTGTTTAATTCCCACCCGACATTGGTTCACTTTATTATGGCGGGAATTGTTGTGTCTGGTTCTGTGTTTACCAGCCTAGTGGTTGATCGTATCGTCATCCCTGATGACATCGTACTGAGCTTTTATCTCACGGACATTGTGAGTCAAAAGCAGGCCTGTTAGCTAGTGTAGAGATAGTCGTACCAAACTAGACTTGAAAATTATGGGGAAAGGAAAACAACGACCAGCAAGGTATGAACGTGATGGTGACATGGAGATTATTTTCATCTCATTGCCACAAGGTTCCCATAACACCCTCTACGTATATGGTGATCCATCCTCTAGCTACCTAAGTTACTCCAAGGCGGGACGATGCAAGAAAACAACCACAACAGTGCCAAGGGCTCTGTCCAGTCCCAACACCTCCCATCTTCATCATCCTTATTACCACTTGACTCGACTGACTGACTGACTGACTGACTGACTGACTGACTGACTGACTGACTGACTAACCAACCCCTCCCAACTCTTCCCACCGTCCCCGTCCCCGCCTCAAGGATTAATTATTCCTCTTCGCCCACTCCCTAAACCAATCCAGCGCCTCCGGGTTCGCCACGCTCGCGTTCGTCCGCACCTCCATGCCCGAGAGTATCTGCTTGACGGCCACCTCGATTTTCTTGCCGTTGGCCGTGCGGGGCACGCCGCCGCCCGCCTCTTCGATGACGCCGGGGACGTGGCGGGGGCTGAGCTCGCGGCGGATCGTGTCGGCGATGCGGCGGCGGAGGTCGTCGTCAAAGGCTTTCCCCTCAACGAGCGTGACGAACAGGCAGACGGTCTCGTCGCGGTCCTGCGGGCGGCGGCGGCCCACACAGACGGCATCGTCCACCTCGCCCGCGAAGAAGCGCGTCAGGATGTTGTAGATCTCGGCGGAGCCGAACCGCACGCCGGCGGGCTTGAGAACGCCGTCGCTGCGCCCCAGCATCACGAGCGCGCCGGCCGTGCCGGGGACGCGCCGCACAAAGTCGCCGTGGTGCCAGACGCCGGGGAAACGGTCGAAGTAGGCGGCACGGTACTTGGCGTCGCCATCCGGGCCGAAAAAGGTCAGCGGCTGGCTCGGGAAGGGTTTGACGCAGACGAGGTCGCCGGGCTCGCCGTCAGGAACGGGACGCGGGTCGTCGGGCGCCGAGGCTGAGTCGACCACCTCGATGGCCATGCCCAGACCGGCGCACTGAACCTCGCCGGCGCGGACGGGCACGAGCGGGCAGGGCGCGCCGAAGAGGGAGATGATGTCGGTGCCGCCCGTGATGGAGGCGAGGTTGATGGTGGGCGGGAAGGCCTGGTAGACAAAGGCGAAGGTGGAGGGGGGTAAGGGGGAGGCGGTGGAGTAGATGGCTTCGAGTGCGGAGAGGTCGAGAGTCGGGTCGGCGGCGGGACGGACGTTGTTGGCCTCGAGAGTGGTGAGGTAGGCCGCGGAGGTGCCGAAGTGAGTGACACGAAGCGAGGAGAGAAGGCGCGGCAGGGATGAGTAGCCATGGGGCTTGAAGGGGGAGCCCGAGTAGAGGACGAGAGAGGCGCCGCAGGAGAGGGCAGAGACGCTCCAGTGGTGCATCATCCAGGACGTGGTGGTGTAGTAGAGCATGCGGGAGGTCGGAGAAAGAGAGCAGTGGAGGAAGTGCTCTTTCTTGTGCTGCAGAAGGGTGCCAGCTGCTGTGTGAACAATGGCCTTCGGGAGGCCAGTGGTACCGCTCGAATAGAGAACATAGAGCGGGTGAGATGGGGGAAGCTGAGAAAAGATGAGGGGACCCTCCGGCGCACTGGAAGCATGTTAGAGACATGAGAAATCATAAGCGTATAGTGATGAGAACTCACGAGCTCAAGAAGGTTTCATAATCGTCGGCCAGAACCCCAAGAGCGCGGATATCCTCCAGACCGGTGTCGACATGCTTCAGGCCTTGAATCACGATGACGCGCTCCAAGCCGTGCTTCTTCAGCTCGGTCACTACATCAATGGTCTTGGCCTTGCTGGACCATTCCTTGCCGTTGTACAAGGTGGCATTGTCAGCAAAGAGAACCTGGGGCCTGATTTGCACGAGGCGGTCCAGGACGGCGCTCACGCCGCTGTCCGGGCTGATGCCGGTCCAGATAGCACCCAAAGTGGCGACACTGAGCAGGGCCACGAGAGTTTGAACATGGTTAGCGACGAACCCAGCCACGACGCTGTTTTCCTTGACGCCGGCAGCGCGGAGGGCATTGGAGCAGCGCCGGACCTGATCCCTCAGGTCGGCCCATGACGTCTCAACGAGGTGACTCTCGTCCTCGGTGGCCGTGATGACGGCGGTGGCCGAGTCGTCCACGTCGGCATTGGCGGGGAAGAGTAGGTTCTCGGCGAAGTTCAGGCGAGCACCGGCAAAGAAGTCAGGCCTGGGGAACATGGGGGCATCTGGAGGTAAGACCTGGGAAATCAGGTCAGTACGTATGTACCTAGAGGTAACTACGGAGTTCGGGGATTCGGGGAGCCAGTCCCAGCCCCTGAGTCCGGGTACCTGAGTTGCTCGACAACTCACCTGGTCATAAGGCTTGGAGGCCTTGATTCCGACGAAGTTCCAGACTTCGCCCCAGAAATCGGCCACATTGTCGACTGACCATTTGTACAGTTCCTGATAGTCCTTGAGATCCAGGCCATACTTTGTATTGACATGGTTGAGGAATTTCCACATCTGCGTCCCCTCGGGGTGTGGATGTCGCCAGAGTTCTGCGGCAGCCATTTTCGGATCCAGGGGCCGTTGCGGATGGAATATGGAAATAAGGAATAATGGATGAGCGTGTGTCGACTCGTAATATCTCAAGTCTCAACGGTTGAGAGTGATATAAGTCTGTCTCACTCAAGGGACAAAGGAACAATGTACCTGGACCTCCACTGCCTGAGATTCACAACGGCGTAAGGTTTACCTGACGGTACACACAATACAAGGGTGATCCTGAATTCCTGACTCGAAGAGAACTCTTTCCTTCAGTTCAGATATTCTTTCAGGAACGCGTGAAAATTCATCCAAAGGACGAAGGCGCAACCCCGATGACTTTACGTGGGGTAGACCCGTCGTTGAAAAAGGAAGCCGTAACCCCGGAGCCGCAACCCGAGGATGCGGAACCGCCCGTTCGGGCCGTCCAAAGCCGACAATTGCCATTTGCCAAACATGGTCCCGTCCTTGGGAAACTTGCTAATAAAACCTGCAACGTTCGCTGAGAGATGCGATGGGACAGAGTCTCAACTCAACATGAACGGGTGTCCAAGAGTTCAGATGCTCTTGAACGTTGAACTCAAGATCGGTATCGGCATTTCCCGGCGGCCCGGTAGAGCTTAAAAACTAGCCCGTGACACATCTTGTCGGCTTCTTTAATCAACCGACCAGTGAGCCACGGGAGCGCACTGCCGGAGATGCAATCTCTGTTCCATCTCCATCGTCCGTCCGGCAATGGGACCAGGGGTGCAGAGCATGCTTCCAGACTCACAGGTGCCAACGCGATGCTACGCTCACAATCGTCCCGCCGCCGTGTCCGCACTGCCCGTACTGCCCGCCCTGCCCGCTCTGCCGGCGGTTCCGGAGGGGCGGATGTGTCATTTTTCTCGCTCTGCAGCTCTCACAGATGAGTTGCAGACCGAGTGCAGACCGCCTTTGCTGGCCCGTTGTTGGGGCCCGACCATTGCGCCCCTAGCGTGTGCTGATCACGTTTGCTGGCTGGAGCATCATGGAGTTTGTTTTCCATCGCAGACCGACGCAACCGCCGCCATCATACCACTGCGATACATACAAACACAAAAGTTTGAGCTACTTTTCGGCGGTTTATCTCATCCCGTTCCTGATTTCTCCCCCTTTTCAGCTCTGCCGGGCAGAATTTTACCCCGCCGGTGGTGAAACCGTCAGTCCACGGCCGTGGATCCCCTCATCAGGAACCGCAACAGGGAAGACAGATCCTGGGCCACGCCAGCCTCTCGCTCCGCTTGCTCCCGACCCTGGCCGTCCAGGGACCAGGGAAAAACGCTAAAGTTAGCATCTCACGACGTGGTCAATGCGTACCACCAGTTACGTGTATGCGTAGTTAGTTAGCGTCTAGGTTTGCGGATTTGTTTGTAGTTACCGAGGTTGCCAATTGCAGCGTCGATGTCGTGCTGTGCTGCTTGCGGCGGATGAGAGACGCTGGCGGTCGAAGCCCCGTCCTATCGTCGGGCTCGTTTCTCTTGAGGTTGCGGACGGATATGGACGATAAGTATGGACCTGACCCAGGGTTGGGCGTGTGCTGGTAGCGTCAAATTGCGTTGGCGGAGACGCGGCAAGAGTGACGCCCCACGGCAGTGGATGGAACCTAGCCACTCCCTGACACCCCGATTCGCCAATTTCAAGCCAAGCCAAGATCCAGGACGCCAGGGACTTGGACTGGGCCCTGTCTCGGCGAAGGCCTCAGCTCCCTCGCACTCGGCCCAAAGCCCGACCCTTCTTTTTTTCTTCTTCCCGTCTTCCCCCCTTTCCGCTTCTTACAACACCAACACCAACCCCGTCAGCCTTTTTTGAAAGCCGTTGAGACCTCAAGGTCGAGGGCTTTTGGACCGCAAGGTCCCTTCCTTTCCTTACGAACCCTCGAATCTCGAGTTCTCTGTCGGTCGATAGCTGCTCCCGGCAACCCTACCTATCACCAGCTTCTTGACGCCGCCTTTTCCGTCCGTCCCTTGCAGCTATCGACTGCGGCTTCTCATTCGTCAGCGACTCTGTTTCCTGTTTCCATCCGGACCTGCACTACCCGCCACTTTGTGCTCCCGTCGGTCGAGCACTTTTTCTGAGGAAGTAAGTCTCACTATTTGCAGAAAGAGGCCCCGACAAGCAGCGTCGTGTTCGAGGCGAACCGTCTGCTTGTGCGTATTTTGCGTTTGAGAAGCTCGCAAAAGGGGCAGCTCTGCCGTGTCCCGCCTCCTGAGCGCTGCTTATCACGCACCTTGCTTGAGGCATCTTCAAAATCTCTGTACCAGCGATTCATCAACATTTTACCTCAAGCCCACACTGACTCGCGTCGCTGCAGCGTTCAATCAGAGCCACACTACCTCAGCACCCAAGGGCTTCTGCTCCAGCCACCACCTCCAGCGCAGAGCTACCTAGCGATGCCTCGGAAGCTCAACCCTTTCTCTTCGACCTCCGGTATGCCGCAGACAGAGAGGTCGGGAGAGCGGCGACTGTCCCAATCCAAGAACCGTCTCGCGGGCCTTTTCACCAAATCCAAGGAACAGCTGTACACCCCGCCACGCCCGCAGGGACAGTCGCCACAAATGTCGTCCCCAAGTCCCCTCCCGACCATCTCTCTCTCGCCGTCCGCTGGCGGTGAGCTCGACACAGACGAGACTCCCACCACTCTGTTTGAGCCCCCATCGGCCGACGAGGCTCTGGCACAGGAGCGTCGCGACGCCCAATTTGGCCCACTTCTGAGCAAGAGTCATCTTTACGTGAGCGCCCATCAGGGAGGGGCGCTCGAGCCTCCAGTCGAAGACGAACCGCCTTACTACTACGTCCTTACCACCTACATCAGCTACCTCCTTCTCATCTTCTTGGGCCATGCTCGGGATTTCTTCGGCAAGCGCTTCGGCGACAAGAAGATCTATCAGAGTCTCAAGGCCCAAAACGGCTATGCCCCGCTCAACGATGACTTCGACAACTTTTACGTTCGCCGCTTGAAGCGCCGCCTCGATGATTGCTTTGCCCGCCCCACTACGGGTGTACCTGGCCGCTTCATCACTCTCATCGACCGCAAGTCGGACGACTTCAACCGCACCTACAAGTACACCGGCACCTACACTCAGACTCTCAACGTCAGCTCGTACAACTATCTCGGCTTTGCCCAGTCCGAAGGTCCCTGCGCCGATGCGGTCGAGGAGTGCGTTCGCAAGACCGGACTCAGCTTCGCCAGCCCTCGCGCTGATGCGGGCACTTCGGATTTGGTCCTCGAGGTGGAGCGCGAGGTGGCCCAGTTCGTTGGCAAGCCCGCCGCCATGGTGTTCTCGATGGGTTTCGTCACCAATGCTGGCACCTTCCCGGCTCTCGTCTCCAAGGGTTGCCTGATCATCTCAGACGAGCTCAACCACGCCTCCATCCGCATCGGCGCCCGCCAGTCGGGTGCCGTCATCCGCTCCTTCAAGCACAACAACATGGCCGATCTGGAACGCAAGCTGCGCGAGGCTATCTCCCAGGGCCAGCCGCGTACTCACCGCCCGTGGAAGAAGATCCTGGTCGCGGTGGAGGGTCTCTATTCGATGGAGGGCACAATGGTTGATCTTCCGGGCGTTCTGGCGCTCAAGAAGAAGTACAAGTTCTACCTGTACATCGACGAGGCCCACAGCATTGGCGCTCTTGGTCCCCGTGGCCGTGGCGTTTGCGATTACTTCGGCATCGATCCCTCTGAGGTGGACATTCTCATGGGCACGCTTACCAAGTCGTTCGGCGCCAACGGCGGTTACATCGCTGCTGAGAAGCACATCATTGACGGTCTGCGCCTTGCTAATGCTGCTACCCAACTCGGCGAGTCCCCGACGCCGTCTGTGCTCATGCAGATCCTGTCTTCTCTGCGCCTGATTACTGGTGAGCTGTGCCCTGGCCAAGGCGAGGAGCGGCTGCAGCGTCTGGCCTTCAACTCGCGGTATCTCCGTCTCGGTCTCAAGCGGCTCGGCTACATCACCTACGGCCACGACGACTCGCCCATCATCCCCGTCATGCTGTACAACCCCGGCAAGATGTCGGCCTTCAGCCACGAGATGCTGAAGCGCAAGATCTCGGTCGTCGTCGTCGGCTATCCGGCTACTCCGCTCATCAGCTCGCGCGCTCGTTTCTGCGTTTCGGCCGCCCACAACAAGGAAGACATGGACCGCATCCTTGCTGCCTGCGATGAGGTCGGCGACATCCTCCAGCTCAAGTACTCGACCGGCATTGCCGGTGGTCAGGATCCTCTTCCCGAGGGCGTTACCCCGGAGATGGAGGCCGAGTGGCGCAAGGCAAACGGCCTCGAGGGCGTCTACAAGCCACCGCGTTGGAAGCTCGCTGATGTGATTGCCCGTGGCGTGGAGGATGCCAAGATGCCTCTGCGGTAAAGGGGTTGTCATGTGTGAGGGGAGCTGACGCTGTTGAGTTTTTGTTTGGTTAATATATCCATTCTTGGAGCCGGCGGGGTGATCTCAGAAGAGGAACACCTTGTCCCCTGCCTCCCGAGCTTTAATGTATTTTCAAGTACATAATTTTCGATGTACGGAGTCCGAGGCGCTGACTTGGACAAGACACGGGTTGGGAGGACAACTGATGTTGAGCAAAGGGTTCCTTGAGGATTGTGATGAGCTGATGATGAGGAGTTTTCTTAATGATGATGGATGGCAAGGGATGGGGGATTGGCGTGGCATGGTCCTGATACATAGACTAAACATATACCTCACTTTATTGAACTTAATGCTTCTGCTCTTAGGGTCATTCATTGGAGGTGATGGGTTGATGTTGGTGCTTCTCCACGTGTTACATGTCCAGGGCAGCTGAGTCAAACAGATCCGGAGCATGGTCGAGAGACGTTTGCCAGATCATGGTCTTGGGAAGGGCAATCTCATGTACTCGTACAGTAGCATCATCCAGCTGTTGAGGAGGTTTGCTCTCGTATCCTCTTCCCATTTCATGTCGCGATTGACTTGTATTCCTCCATGCCTTCAGAGCAAGGAGAGGTTTGGGACGTGCTGCCTGCGCTACCATCCCATGGAGATTGGCTCCCCAAAGTTAATCTGATATGTAATATCCGAAAACAAAACGAGATATTCTTCTGCCCATCCGTCTTATCTGATACTACACCAAACAATCCTGTAATGGGTAACACTCATCCGATGTCTCGACGTGAGTCTTCAGAGTGGGACGTTGACTGAAAGGTCACGTGAGGTCACGTCCACCTTCACGCGTCCCAAAGGACCTCCACGCGTCATCTTTCGGGGTTTGTTGGGAACTGGGATCATTGCTCAAGCGACTTTTACAACATCAGGTGAACAAAGCACTTTGGTGGATGTTTTGGTGGTCTAAGCTTCACTTTTTTGCTGGAGATTTTTTAATCGGGGCATATTTTCTTAACAAACTTCTTTTGTCTCGAGCGTTTCTTTCTCTCCATCCATCTCTTCGTGACCAATTTTTTTTTCCCTCACACACAACAACGTCAACGATTCCGTGTGCCGCTCGTTTAGTACGTAAGTACGCCCTTTTCTACCTGGATCTCAACCATGGACGATGTTCACACTCTGTTTTGGCACACCTCAGTCGTGCCGAAACTTCAGCCCTGCGGAAACGTGCTGCTTTCATCCATCTTTTCACCTCAAGCAACCTTATCTTTCCAGCTCGCGCTAACGTTTTTTATCAGTTCTGTATGACGGCTTAGTGTTCACGTAAGTAGTGTTCTGCTGGGAGCACACACGCACACACCTCCTCTCGATCTCATCCATCTCCTTGCGACGTTGTTCACACACGGGGACTGCCGACTTCATAGTCCTGAAATTCCTTCTCTCATTCGCCACCCGATCCTTACGGTCCTTTATTTACACCTTAGGCGCACCAGCATTTTCCAACCGTCCCATACTGCTGCTCGGCTCTTTTGTAGACTTTTTATTTCTCCCATCTCGACCTTTTTTCCTTTCATCCAGTCTTTACTTCATAACCTTTCTTCACACCTCAGGCTACTAACGTCTTTATCAGCTCTGTAGGTAGCTGCTCGGGTTTCACGTCAGTGCTTCTACCTCGAGTCCTGTTTCTTACACACATACACACTCTCTCACTCACCCACCTGCTCTTCATCTGTCCCCCACTCCTTACCCCTTTTTCTCACACCTCGAGTTCCCGACACTTTCATTCCTAATGTTTTCGCTTTTATCCATCCTTTCACTCTTTACAACTCTCCCTCACATACTCCGGGCATACTAATAGCGTCACTAGTTCCCTGTCGCCGATTAGCTGTCCACGTAAGTACACGTTCTCCTGAAAGCCCCTCTCTCACATCCATTGTTCTTCACTCCTCTCATCTCTCCTACATGCCTCGGGGCGTACAAGCCTCATTTGTCCCATATTGCTGCTAACTCATATTCTCACTACTCCTACAGAGCCCTTCGTATAGTGAGTGGAGATTGTTCCGATGTTTACTCAACTTCCGTGACCAGACCTTCATTACATTCGAATCGATTCCCACGTCTTGGTCTCATGATTGGACTTGAGACACATATGTGTCACTGGGTCTTCTGGGACAAGGTTCTTCTGTAACTTCAGTCGTGGACTTGATAGCCACGAGTGACATTCATCCTATCCGTTTCTTTATTTGGCCGAAAGGTCTGGAATAAGACAGGGCATGATCGCCTGATCTTTTCACTGTTCAGCCTGGATCTCTTTCGCTCGCCCGGCCGAAGCGTTTCTGCGAAAATGGGAGACTGTTGTTTCTTTACTAACCTGGAAGTTTAGGACTATACAAATATCAACAATGACGAAGCGCAAGAGGGAGAAACAGCAAACGATAGAGGCCGCCCTTGGTAAGTTGGAACTGACAAGATACACTCATACTTCACACTAGCTACACTCTAGCCCCGGCTTCATTTCACTTTCCCCTCCAAGAACTGCCTCCATCCGAGCAAAGTCGCGGACGGCTTAGATAATGGCATGTCTAATGTCGCGGATAATGCTGCGGGCATTGTCGAGAACATAAGGTCGCGGATATCATTGCCGTGGGCACCGCTTGGACGTCGCGGGCATCAGGTTGCGAGGATGTGCGAGGATGTGCGAGGATGTTACGAGGATGCTGAGAGGATTCTGCGAGGATGTTCCACGCATTGCTGCGAACAACATGCGGACACTGCGGGACAATGATGCGAATGAGTTGCTGATAACGTTGCGGAAGTGACCCGCTCGCTGACTGAATTTTGTAGGGCTGCCTCCCACAAAGCGCACAATCAAAACTCCCAAGAAGCGGAATCCCACAACCTCGGCGCCTGCTTCCTCCTCTGTCCTTTCTCCCGCAATTGGACCGTCGAGCTCTTCTCCCGCTTCCACCTCCAAGACGACACACAAGCAACAGCTCCTCGCCAATCAACCCATCATGTTCATGGGCTCCTCACGGCCGAGCGGCTCTAGCCGCAAGAAGGGCAAAGCCAAGCCGATTACCATTGTCGAAGATGACTCGTCGGATGACCGAGGCAGCGCTGTTGAGGACGACAAAACTGACAAATCGTCTCAACCTTCCATGAAGAAAGGCAAGAAGCAAAACACCCACCGCCAGGCTTCGACCTCGGAAACCGGCGGCGACAAAACCGACAACAAAACCGACCACGACGCTCAACTTCCCGCCACAAAGAGCAAGAAAAGCAAGAAGAAGCGAGTCACCGACCACATAGTTGTCTCGAGCTCGGAAGCCAGCGAGACTCCGAAGAAATCGACCAAAATGGCCGCGAAGGTTCGGAAGAAGAAGGAGGTTGACGATAGCGAGGACGACGATATGCCGCTCCCCTCCAAGAAGACGAAGAACAAGAAGCGCGCGGTTGCCAAGAAAAACGACATTGACGACGACGACGATGACGACGGCTCGCCGATCGTCACCCCAGCTACGCGTCGCAGGAGCCGTAAGGTCACGGAGATGGAGAAGAGCAACGATAGTGACGATAGTGACGATACTCCCCTTCTTCCGTCCACCGGCAAACGTCGCAAGCTCGTTTCGAGAAGTGCTGCGGCTTCCAGTCCCATCAAACGCACCCAGAACCGTCCTGCTGAGGACGATGATGACGACGATGATGAGGACATTGAGATGATGGCAGCGCCGCCGTCAACCCGAAGCCGCCGTGGAGCCAAGAAGCGTATGACTCGCAAGGAGAAGGCGCTTGACTTGCTGCGTCGCAAGCGCGCCGGCGAGGTCATCAACGAGAGCGACGAGGAGTCTTTGGAGGAGGATGACGACGACGAGCCCGCCAAGGGCCTTTACGACACCGACTCGGAGAACATTGCGCTTAATGAGTTCGAGGATGACGAGGAAGGTGTCCTTGGGGAGGAGCAAAACACCACCAAGAAAAACAAAGGAAAAGGCAAGGAGAAAGCGACCAAGAAGAAGGTCAGCGAGCAATCCGATGACGCCGGTGACAACGACGATGCCATGGATGTGGACGGCGACGACATGGACTCCTTCGTCGTCGACGACGGCGATGAGCCCCTCGGCGTGCCCGACGAGGTCTACGCCAGCATGCCGCTCGAGTTCACGTCTCACGCTCACAAGCCCCTGCGCGAACACTTCCGGGACGCCATAGAATGGTGCGTCCAGTTCAAGCTCAACCCGGGCTTTGAGAAGAGCCACTCGCTCTACCGCATCGCCTGGCGCAGGCTCGACGATGAGGTCCGCGGCCTGGCTGACTCCAAGTTCGCCTCATCCGCCTGGAAAACGGACTTTTACATGGCGCTGCGTGCGAGACCCTACTATGTGAGCACGGAGCTGCCCAAGGGCGACTGGCTCGGTTCTCAGCGCTGCGATGCTTGTGGTCGGAGCGGTCATCCGGCAAAGTGAGTTGCATCTCTTTTCCTTTCCATCTTGGATTGTTTATACAGGTTATCACTAACAAACGCTTGTCTACCCCAGATACCTCATGAAGTTCACCGGCAACGCCTACTACAAAAACTCCGCCAACCTCGAGCTGTTCCTCCTCCCCGTCGAATCCGGAAGCGACTCTTCATCTTCCTCCTCCGAGGACGGAGACGACTCCAGCAGCAGCGAAGACTCCAACGCCAACATCGACGAGGATGGCAACGCCATCAAACCCGAAACCACCGAGTGGCGTGTCGGCGCCGTGTGCAGCGCCAACGCACAGACGGCGCACGACCTGCTGCACTGGAAGCACGCGCTCCTCGACTGGGTCGACACGCGCCTGCACGAGGAGGGCCTGATGACCCCCGAGCGCCTGGCCAAGCGCGAGCGCATGAAGCCCAAGAAGGTTTACAAGCTCGTCGACTCCATCCTGAGCACTTGGGACGGAAACGGCGTCCTGAACGCCCTGTATCAGGACTTCAAGGCCACCCTCGAGACGGCCAGGAACAAGCCCACCACTGGCAGGGGTCGGCACTGAGATTTGCCCTGCTGGTGAGGTGGAGAGACAGCGCTGTGAGATAGTGGGGGGTTAGTCTTGCGTTGCATGTCGGATGTTCTGTGAGAGCCTCTTGAAAAGAGGAGGAGCATCGAGAGAAAACGTCGAGTTCGACGTTGACTTCGCCGTTGAGTTTGCCTTGAGTTCGACTTGCTTCGCCATTTGAGTTCGACATCGAGTTCACCACCGAGTTCACCGTCAACTCCGGCATTGGGAATTCGCCGAGTTCACCATTAATTTCGTCCTTAAGCTCGACATTGACTTCGACGATGGTTTCGGCATTGAGTCCGATACTCGGTCACTCAGACAGATACCTCGGTATCAAGAGATGAGTTCAAGCATCAAAGGGCACAGAACATGGAATGGGGCAAGGGAAAAAGAGGAGTACCACATGGAGGATACCACATTGGCGCTGGGTTTCATGAGAAACGTGCTCTACTCTGGCATTGCCTGTATGATATACCTCAAGCCATGTGTCGCCGGCATTCGATGTGCCTAACTGGGCACCGTCACCGGTAAATCAATGTAATCTGCTTTAATAACCTTCCCGTCCCGGGCATTCGATTAGTGACTCTGGTGTCTGCTCAGTATTACTCATATACACAGGATGCTGATCCCCTGAAATATCCGGAGCGTGAACTCACATGCAACGGGCGAGCTCGAACCAGCTTGGCTGTGTAGACCAACACCAACACTGGCACAAGCAGGCTCTAAAAGTAACCCCATAGTCCGTACTTACCTGACATATCCTGGAAAAGACAGCGTTCTTCATGTGTGACAACAATCAACATACGGTACATCTACCTCGGACAAGCTACCTGGTTTGCTTCCTCTCGTCCCACAGCCAACATGAGACAACAAAACACCCAACCAACCACTGCTGCAAATGGTTCAAAGATCAACCATTCGATACAAGAAGAGAAGGAGAAGGACAGCTAAACAAGTATGAACCCCTCCTTGCCCACTGCGATGTCAACTACCTCTTGATCACTTGCTCAAGCTGCTGATGATATCTCGATGATATCTCACCACCAGCCAACCATCAAGCAGACAAGGATACAAGTGTACAGAGGCAGAAGATGGCAAGAGATACAGCAACCTCCATGTGCTATCTCTCCAACCCAGGCAACCAACTGCTGACTCAAGCCAACCGACTAGACCAACCAACTGCGTACAAATCAAAAACACCCATCCCATGCGCGCCCCATAGATGCTTTCTCTCCCTCTTTCCCAAACACGCACACACACAACAGACCCTGTTACGTTGTTACCTAGCAAGCCACCACCAGGTCCTGAACTCCTTCAACAACGACCCCAACTCCGCCCTATGATATCCTACACCAGATGACGCCAGATTTTCTTGGTTTTCCCCCACCTAGAAACGACGCTCAACCAAACCTCCACATCGGCACTACTCAAACACACCTGCTCCATTCCATCTGACTCTTAAATGATACCACCTGGCGGGTCATACGGGGCCGTGGATACCCCCCTGGCCGGGTCATTCGTGGAATCGGCCGGTGCGTTATTCGTCTTGCGCAGCATAAACATGGGCTTCTTTCCTTCCTTATCCAGCTGCTTGAATAGTATCAGGGGTTTCTCGTCGAGGCCGAGACAACGTTCCTGGTCGCCATAGACAATGTACAAAGCATATTGGTCCCAAGGGGCGTTGATCTGGTACTTTTTGAGAGCAGCGGGCAGGACCTTGTAGCAGGGATCGTCCATGCTGACGCGGAAGGACTTGAAAATCTCGACCGACGCGTTGTTGGAACTGCCAGGAGTCTCGGGGTTGGGCGTTTGTAGGCGGCGCGGCGCAGTGACGGGCTTTCCGGCGGTACCGGTCTGGCTGCTGCTGCCGGAGTAATGGTCGTCGTTGCCGTAGGTGGAGCGTGCTGAGGAGGATGGGGCGCTCGGTTCGCGGTAGGATCGGGCACCAAGCGTCTGGCCAGACATCATACTCGAGGGTGGCGAGGTCGGTGAGGGGATGTTGGGAGAGTACGCGGGCGACGTGGAGTTCCCTGCGGCGCCGTTCATAGCGGCCAAATGTGAGGACGACAGAACAGCTCTCTCGGCCGCGCCGGCCGGGTCGAGAGCCTGCTCGACGATGGACCGGTCATGGGTGGTTTGGAGGTGTGACGGGGACGGGGCCTTGGGAGGGTTGCCGAGCATGATCTTCTTGGTCGAGTATTGACGTTTTAAGCCTGCGCTTTGCTGGCCAGCGGAGACGGGGGTTGGCGCCGGAGGTGACAGTGTAGACTCGTAGGCCTGGGCGCTGTTGACGGCGGGCAAAGGTTGCTGGGCGTCCTTGACCAACCGTAGAGCCGGAAGGACATCCTCGCGCAGCCGCTTGAAGTCCTCGGTTAACCTGCGAAGATCTTGCTCGTATAAGGCTATCCGTTCGTCTCGAAGTCTAAGCTGTTCCACAAGATGCTTGATGTCTTTTAGAGTCGCGAAGTTTGTCTGGGCCTCCGCTTCGGCAGCTGTGGGTTCACTGTTAGTAGCTGTGCGAGCGGACGGATCTCGAAGGTCAGCAATTGCTATGACATACTTGGAGGCATGTAGTGGTCCGGTTCTATGGGGACGTCCTGTGCCTTCTTGACATCGTAGACGGACTTGAGGATGGTCAGTCGGTGCCCGACGCTGTTGATTCCCATAGCCTTGAGGTCTTCATGGTGTAAAGCGACGAGGGCTTCGCCGACGATTTCATTTTCTGGAGAACGGGTTGTCAGCAGGGCGACGAGACCTAAGCAGCCAGCCAGCAGTGGTAAGGGGCTTACCTAAAAACCTGTCTGCGTATTGTTGAACACCGATACTGGCGATGAAATCGGCACACTCCTCAGCAGTCCATTCGGAGATAAGAGTCTCGGGGAGGCGGTCGACATTGGACCGGTAGCCATAGCTGGTAGGTGTGTGCTCTGCGGAAGGAGGATCTGAATCGATGGGCGAGGTCTCGACGTCGGTGGCGGTTGGCGAGCTGCCGTGCACGTCACGCTCGTACTCGTCGTCGGCGTCGGACTCGGCGTAGGCGGTTCCCGAATCAAAGTTCATGGTTGAGTTGGGCGCGTCAGGCGCAGCGGGAATGGGCCCTCACGGCCTAGGATGCGGCGAGGGCCGAGAAGAAGAGAGTATCGGCGCAGTCGAGACTGGCCCGGCAAGGCGGTCCGGGAGAGGACGGCTAGGAGAGGTCGAGACAAAACAAGCGCCGAGTGCAAGGCTGCTGCAGGCCAGACCAGCAAGACGGTGTGCGGGGGTATGTCGTGTTTCTCGGGACGAAAAAAAGAGGCTGGATGGGGTCGTCGATGCTGAGAGATGCTGAGCAGCGGGCAGCAGCCGGTCGTGTTGTTTACTGTGAATTTGGGGTTCGGCGAGTGGTGGAACAGGAGAAGGCCTTCCGTGGAACCCCACGGACTGGGACCGATGTTAGGCTGGGTTCGTCGTCGAGGCCAAGAAGGACGGGAGGCGGAGGCGGGGGTGGCGCCGGCAAAGGGGCAGAGCGGACGTCGAGGTGCCTGGCGAGCCTTCAAACCGGAAGACGAATGGCAGAGGGATGTTGGGAGCGGCGAGGTGGGAGAGTAGAGAGGTATTTTGTCGGATGAGGACCGGTGGTTAGCAGGTTGCTCGGCCAAGGTAGGATTGTGTCGAAAGGTTCGTTTGATGGCGGGCGGAGGTTCCAGCTGGTCGATTGTGCTCTTGTGCTCCGTGCTTGCTGCGCTTTCCTGCTCTCGTAGCCGCTCGCTTGCCCGCTTCGAAGTGGGCTCCTCGTCTTAAAATGGTTTAGCGTAGAACTCCCCTCGGGCGGTTGCTTGGCCCCACCGCCCCTGGTTCCCTGGCTGTCCTTGGCTGTTCTTGTCTTGCCCCGGCTGCCCAGGGTTCCCAGGGTTTCCCAGGGTTCCCGACCATCTTCCCGTCCCACAACAAGCCTCCACGCACCAGGGAGTCGGAGCGGGACCTTAGGTGACGACAAGCCGCCGCCAGGTGCTGACATCTTCTCAACGGTCAACCGATCACAACGTCCCGTTGCTTGTCAGGAACAGTTGCAGGTAGACAGATACATAGGTACCTTATGCAGTCTTAGCTGCCCGAGGTCAACTTCCAACACATGATTACTGGCCAAGCCCAAAGTATCCATCGAAGCGACGTAATAATCTCGTCCGGATTCCAATGGACCCATCGACAAGGTAACTATCACAGTCCATTATCAAGAGCCCATCTTCACAGATCAAGAAGCTATCTCCATCTCATCCTGGTTCCCAAACCTTGCCTAAGACTCAGCCAAGACCACGTCTAACAGCCACAACGGTTGTGGTTCTCAATCCGAGCTCCAACTCCAAAATGATCATTTCTTGTTTTCCACCACATCTTGACTCCTTTTGAACATGTCTTCGGCCCCTTCATCTGATATAGTACCTGGTTATGACCTTGCTTCCATCTTCCCGCTGTAGTTGCCATCTGAAACATAACGGTTTGTATCTCAAGATCAATCTGCGATCCAATCATTCGTCCCAACTCGAAACAACAGACCAGAGCTGAGAACAAGCTTCCATACGATGCAATCAACCACTCTTGCTCCTTACTTAGTACCGTGTGGTGATACGAGGAAGTCTTGTGTCTCGAACAACGCCTCGGCCACATACGCCATGCTCCATTCATGTGGTGGTGGATCTGACCCCTTGGATCGAAGACATATGTTCGCCGACTGATGAGGCAACCCCATTTCTGGACACGAGAAATGTTGACCATTCACAACCTTTCCGGGAAGTGTTTGAAACCAGACGGGCACCCTCAACAGCCCCCGAGTCCCTGTCTGCGGCGGGCGTCCACTTCGGTGCTTCGAAAGCTGTGGGCCACCCCCGCGTTTCATCTTGTTCCTGCTCCGGCCCGGCCGAGCTGGACTCTGCTCTGTGTGTGAACAACAACATCAAGTATGTTCCTGGCCTGCTACCATCAGATAACGTCTGAACTTTATGTTTTGTGAGACTTCGAAAGATCCCGGGCTGCATGCCATGAGAAACGGCAAAACAACTCCCTAGTAAATAGGTACATGAGCTGAGCCTCCAGGTTCCATACATGACCCTAAAAGGGTCACACTTGACATGAACCACCGCGGCTGCAGGTTTGAGCGATCTTGAAACAAGGGCTCGGAGTGCTGAGTCCCGGATGGCTAGTGCTTGGTGAAGGAGGCCGCCGGCAATCTACCTGCCACACACAGCAGGACATACGACGCATCATCGGAGGAAATCGAGATAAGTGCTGAGTATGGTTTACACAGCAGCTCCACCTATCGTCATCCCTCCCATGAGATCGAGATACATAGATGGGGAGACATGCCTTGGTAATATGTGCAACACGATCAACAACATAATGCGGCATGCCTGAATACGCCAGCCCCCGAAATGATGTTGTGATCCTAAATTCCGCTGTGGTGTGTATCTTGGTTGTGCTACAATGAAGTCTTTTATGCATGTATTAGTCAACATGTCGTACTCAGAAACCCGCCCAGTACTCGATGGCCTGCTTGCTCGTTCGTCCGTCGTCTCCAAAACGCCCCAACTCCTGATGTTGCCCATGCCAGATCCAAACTTTCAAATCCCCAATGAGCAGATAGCAAACGAAATCCGGTTCTCGCTTTGCCATCAATAACTCTTCTTCCTCCTGAGCCTCCCGCCATCATCATCTGACCTCTTCTTCCCACTACTCGGCTTCGTGCCGCTCCCTGATGCTGTTTGCTGGTGTTTCTCGATCTGAGTCTGCAACGTCTGCAGCCCGATGGACGCGCCTTTCCAGAGGCTATTCAGCGCGGGGATGGTGAAAGGCCCCTGGCCCGGGTTGGGGGAGTTACCCTGGCTATGTCCATGCCCATGTCCATGCCCACCCGACGAGGAGCCAGGTCGTTGCGAATATGGTCCCGCGCTGACAGGGCGTGGCGGGGGAACCGGCGGAGCTGCCTGATGTTGAGGCTGCTGCGGTGGACGAGGCGGCAATTTGGGCCGCTCGGATGGGAGCTCCTGGCCTTCGACACCGTAGAGTCTTCGCAGCCGCTCAGTCTCCTTCTCAACCTCGGCCTCCCGGCGGCGGCGCTCCTTTTCTCGCTCTTCGCGAAGCTTCTTGAGACGCTTCTCCTCGGCGATCCGAGCTTTCTCACGCTCGCGCTCCTCCTGTTGCACCATGGCAATGACTTTCTTGGTCTCTTCGTCTATCTCATCCGAAGGCCCCTTCTTCGACGGTTTGGGGACTGCTGCGGCCGCGGCCGCCGCTTCTGATGTGGACGCAGTCGTTCCATTAGGTTGCGTCGAAGGTCCCGGGATTGCGCCCGACATGGCGACGGCCGGACGGCTGTTCTTGCGGGTTGTTGCGGCCGCACCACCGCCGATGTTGAACACGTCAGGCTTCTGCACTAGCCACAAGTCTTTGATGACCTCCGAAGCCAGCAGAAGAACAATCTCGAGTCCCTTGCGATCCTCGACCTCGACACGGTGCATGTTTGGCTGGTACAAGGTGAGCGCACTTTCGCGCCCTGATTTGTACATGGCGACGGTAATGTCTGGATCGCGGTTCTTGCGGGCGCCGATACGCCGCCCGGACAAGTAGCACGTTATGTCCTTGCTCAGGAGGCCGTCGCGCTTCCACCGAAACATCACGCGCGGCGAGAGGTCGGCGACCGCCGGCTGACCGGCCTTCTGCTCCCGGTCGATTGCGCTCGCCGTCGGCATCTTGAAGGACTGCACAGGCAGCTCAAACTCCCAGGTGTCGCTCTTCGCCCACGCCCCCTGAAAGAACTTGACTGACACCGACTGGTCCGGGTTGTACAGCTGGACGGTGAACGTGTCTGGGACAATGGCCGCGGAGGGTGCAGCCGGGGCGGTGCCTTGGGCCTGGGCGCGTATTTCGGCCGTTGACAAGGTGGGCTGCACCCACGCCGGCTCAACGACAACTTCGCCGTATACAACATCGGCATTGTAGGGGTCGCACACAGCGATGGCGTATTTATTCTTGGATTCCGGGAGGGCCGGGTCGGGCCGCCTCAGGACGTACTCCGGGACTGGTTCCGAGCCATTCTGTGTGAGATAGTAAATGCTTGAGTGTGGGTTGTCCGTCGATGGCTTTAGCCGGAAGGTGGGGAGGTTTTCGTCTAACATGTTGTAAAACGAAAACGGTCTGCGTTGGAGCAGTAACTGGCGACTGGGAGGCCCTGGTATATTATTTTGGGGATCTTAACGCCCCAGGGAATGGAGGCAGGTAGGTTGGAGAGAAGTCGCTGAGGAGGATCGAGGGATAATGAAGTCTGGGCTGCCTCAGCAAATTCGGAGGATGGATTAAACGATGGCCGTTGGCACCAGATCGCCGTGCTATGGAAAGGGAGGGAAATCCGAGATCCAAGGATACGGAGATCTTGGAAAGTGAGGGAAACAATTATTTCATGGTAGAGACGGAAGAAGAAAGACCTCGAGGTCAAGTTAAAACACCAGCACCTCTTCTAAGGCTGAGCATGTGGTGGTGGGGTCAGGCGCCGCACCCTGTGTTCCAAGCTGACTGGCATGGCCCGTCTTGGGAACCTGGAAGACAGCAAACAGGAACACAGAAATGACTGGCGTACCTGGCGGGAGCTCAGCCGCTGCCTGACCATGCAGCATTCATGGGAGCCGGCGCATCTTCTGATAGACCTAACCGCCCACCTACTGCATGTTGGGGGATGGGTAAACGTCAACTCATCTGGGGGTTACTTCTTAGCTTCCGGGGTTCAGCTCCAACAACACGTCGACGACATGGTCTGCTCATGCGGCAACCCTCCGGCTCACGTCACCATCTGCGTCAGCCACGCTGGAAGGAGGGGCAGTTCGGGCTCGCCAAGAGGCGAGGAAAGCCAAGCACCGAGCCCGCCGACGGTAATGGATTCCGCGTGTGGCAGTGTCCGATTGCCGTCCCTGGAACTCAAGGCCAATCGTGGAGAGGGAAGTGAGGGATGGACTGCGAGGAGAAATGGGTAACTACAAAGAAAAAGAAGATCAACAAAAGAATGAAACATACAACACTCGGCATTCGCTGGTCGTCACCGACCCAACTACTACTCGAGCCCTCACAAGCTTGTCTATGGGAGAGCGGACGGGATCCCGAATTCTCTTGTGGGTATGGTCGTATGTGCTGGGAGACTGTCCGGAATGGCGTTCAAGTGTGGCGAGCGACCCTCCCAAGTTTGGCGGCTGAGTTCAGACGAAAATTATCAAAGGGTTAGGGTTATGCATTCTTGGCGGTCTTGGCGGGGCCCTGCGGCTGGCTCTCCGCTTGCCCCTCCACGTGACCACACAGAAATTCGAAAACCCATCACGGCACAAATTTACTGGCGCTTCTTTTCCACGATCTCGGACAAGTCAACAGCAACGAGTGCCAACCACCAAGTTGCCCACCATGTCTCTCGTATCGGGCGAGAAGGTACGTTGCTTCTGAGGTGATCCTCTAGAAGTATTGATTTCGTTGTCGTCGCAATTCTGCTGCCAACCGATTCCTGGACTGCGACGGCGACCCGGCTTGACTAGGTGCGATCTCGAGCACAGCAAGGACAACGATTCTTCTCGAGACAACAGACATCAATCGACCATACCGAAGCAAACGACTGTACTTCGTATATCTCTGGGGAACACAATCAACTGGTATACAATGGGCTTGGAAGCATGGGGTCGCCAACACCTGAAGCAACACCATGAACGGCTCGGATTCCAATCTCTCAACCCGTGTTTACACGACTTCCTCCTCTCAACCAGTCCAGGAGATTAGTTGGCAGCAGAATGCGAACGGCACACGAGGGTGGCTTGTGATCGGTAGTTGGGCAAGGAAGCTAACGATGCGTCTAGAGCAACTTCAACCACATTCTGCGTCTGCTCAACACCAACGTTGACGGCAAGCAGAAGGTCGTCTACTCCTTGACCCGGATCAAGGGTGTTGGCCGCCGCTACTGTACGTGTTTCCGAGCCGAACGATATCGGCGCACCCGGTTCCTACGAACATTCACTGACCGCCGTCCTAGCCAACCTTGTCTGCAAGAAGGCCGATGTCGACCTGAAGAAGCGGGCCGGTGAGCTCACCTCTGAGGAGCTTGAGCGCATCGTCACCATCATCCAGAACCCTACCGCCTACAAGATCCCCTCTGTACGTTACATCTACACCCTTCTTCCATGCACCCCCCCCCCCTCCTCCCCTCCCTCTCCCGTGCGAGCGGCGTACTGACAGTTTGGCTATAGTGGTTCCTCAACAGGCAGCGCGATATCGTCGATGGCAAGGACTCGCAGATCCTGGCCAACGGTGTCGACTCGAAGCTCCGTGAAGATCTCGAGCGCCTGAAGAAGATCCGTGCCCACCGTGGTCTGCGTCACTACTGGGGCCTGCGTGTCCGTGGCCAGCACACCAAGACCACTGGTCGCCGCGGCCGGACCGTCGGTGTGTCCAAGAAGAAGGGTGGTTAAGAAAAGCGGGCGGTTTTGCTGGGGGCGTGCGGCATCTTTGTGTGGGGCACGGCTGTTGCTGGGGCGGTTCTGGCGGGCGTTATCATCCCACGGTTACGGGTGGTCATGGACGGGACGGGTTGATTTTTCTTACCTTGCGAACATCTCTGCAATTCGTTAGGGAACTCGCTGGATTGCTCAGGGAAAACATACAAAAACACCGCCCGCCTACGATGCACACAGCACGGCAATACAGGATGCGGATCTGAAAACGTAACGACTGTGCATGCCCTGACTGGTCTTGGTCCTACCGTAGTCGGACGTGCCACTTGCAAATCCTTCCATTGTTTCATTGTTTTTTTGATTTCCCAACGCCGACCCAGGGGTGGAATCTATCTCCTGTATCTAAATCCACATGACAAGCCAACAGCACAACAGGAGGGTATCAGATCTCCAACGTTCTCTCAACATAACCGGCCTTGCGAGCCTGCTTTTCAATCATCCTGGTGTGTAACGGCCATGTCCAAGACCTCAACCCTCCCCTGCCCTTTGGTTTCCCCTCCAACAAAGTCCGACAAGCCCTTGAACGCACCAGGCTCGACAAACCCAACCACCTCCCACTCGGAACCGATCACGTCTTGGCTCTCAACTTGCTCGACAAAGCTGAGGATCCGGTCCTTGACTGTCGCTTTTTGTTGCTGCTGCCCTCCTTGCTGTTCTCCTTCGGCGGGTTTGGCGGCTTTCACGCCCTGCTTCAAGACCGAAGTCGGACAGGTCACGCGCAGGCGCATGCGAGCGCGCGCTACCGGGATGGGCTGGTGGAAGATGAGAGCACGCATGGCGTCGAGAGCTTGGGACTTGGCGGACTTGGAGGTGGTGACGCCCGTCCAGGTGGGGATGGAGGATTTTGATGATGATGATGTGGACGGCGCGGGGGTGGAGGAGGAAGAGGCGGCTTTGTCGGAGGAGGAGGCGGGTTCGTTGTTGGGCGTCCCGGGGACGGTGGTGGACGGGGTGTTGGTTGCTGTGTTGGCCCCCTTGTCCTTGTCTTTGTCTTGTGATTGTTGTTGTTGCTGCTGCTGTAGCTGGTGCGCCTGGGAGCTGAGCATGTCGAGGGCCTTCTCGATCATGCCGGGGGTGTAGACGCGCTTGGTCCGCGGATCGACGAGCTTGCTGGCGACGATGGAAATGACTTCATTGTGGACGCGCTCGAGCTGGGCGGTGCGCTCCTTCTCGCCGACCTGCAGTTCGCCCTTCTTCAGGATCTCGAGGATGATGTCGTCGAGCGTGGCGTCCTTGCCGAAGGCCTTGGCCAGCTCGGCGGAGGGCGCCGTTTGGCCTTTGGAGACGTTCAGGAAGACGTTGTGGATCTGTAGCACATTGTCCAGGTCGGTCTCGATGCCGGAGCGCCACTCGAGAACCTTGTTCTTGTAGCAGGCGATCTCGAAGCGCTTCTTGCCTTTCTTGAGCCGCACCAACGACACGTTGGTGAGCTTGATCTGCCCGGAGGGTTGTTGGATCACCATGGCGTCGGTGGGGGATTGCCTCTGGAAATCATCAACACGGGGCTGAAGGATGGGATCGGTTTGAACGCTTGGCTGAGATCCGAGCGCACGAAAATGAAGTCAACGCCGTCAATATCGGCGAACTTTTTCGAATTTCAAGAAAGTCAAACCCGAACCCTGGATGCTGGTTGCTGTTGCTGATGAATGTTCAGAGGAGGGGCTCGATTTTCTTATCAAGCACGTGCCCCGCGCGGTGCAGATCTCGTCCCGACTGACGAGACCGATGAGCCATGTCCATCTCAGAATGAGTCAGCTGGCGGCGGCCGAGGACCCGCTTGGCGAGATCTTGCCGCCTCCGCAAGGCCCTCCCGACTGGTTGGACCTTGTTTGGCCCCAGAGAGCGACAGCTCATGGACCTTTCTGCGCCCGCCACATCAATAATCCGGGGTCTTGATGAATCTTGGAAATTATTCGCCGAATGTACTGACGGTAACTATTCTAGACGCATAGACGCATCACGGATCATGGAGTCTTCTCTTGACCGCCTTGCACTAGAGGCGAACAAGGTGCACTTGTTGGCCACCGCTGTCCACGTCGATGACGCAGCTGGTGGAACAGGGATAAGGAAGGCAATTGGCTGAGTGTTTACCTGCTACAAAATAAACATTACATCCACAATAAGCTAGCGCCACATTGAATAATATGTTTGTATTTTGGAAACCCACTCTTGGGCGCTCGTGACCACCAACTGCAAGGTACCGGTGAGATACGGAGGATGACACCCTGATAGCGGCGCGAGGCGCAACCAATGCCTGCCTGCGCCCTGTGACCTGGATCTCCTGCTGTTTCAGCGCTTGACATCCCGACCTCCTCCATCTCTCTTCTCTCCTACTTCATCTTCCTCATCTTCCCTCCATCCCATCTGTTTTCCATCGTTTCTTCCTGCATCTGCAGATCGTCTCTTTCCATTTCTGAACCAACCAACCACTCACATCCCCCAATTCTCGCCCAGCATGAGGATCGCAGCATCCACAGTGCTGCTCGGCGCCGCCTCGGCGTCGTTTCACCAGCAGGCCCAACATGTGCTCTCCAACTTCGATAACATGAAGCCCATCTCGGAGTCATTTGACTCCTTGGGCGACATGGCCAGCGCTCCTCTGGAGGCGCTGGAGAAGGCCTTTGGCACCATGAGCGCCGAGGCCAAGGCCGTCTGGGAAGAGATCAAGCTCCTCGTCCCAGAGAGCGCCTTCAAGCAGGGCTCGTGGTTCAGCAAGCCCAAGCCTCACACCCGTCGCCAGGACTGGGACCATGTGGTCAAGGGCGCCGACGTCCAGAAGCTGTGGGTGCAGGACGCCGACGGCCAGAGCCACCGCAAGGTCGGCGGCCGCCTCGAGAGCTACGACCTGCGCGTCAAGGCTGTTGATCCCTCCGTGCTGGGCATCGACACCGTGAAGCAGTACAGTGGCTATCTCGATGATAATGAGAACGACAAGCACCTGTTCTACTGTGTGTATCACCCTGCTTCCTTTCCCCATACTGTCTGTGTTTCAGCCTCATGCTGATGTTTGTCCTTAGGGTTCTTCGAGTCGCGCAATGACCCTGAGAACGACCCCGTCATCCTTTGGCTGAACGGCGGCCCTGGATGCTCGTCCCTGACGGGCCTGTTCCTCGAACTTGGCCCCTCGTCAATCAATAAGAAGCTCCAGCCTGTGAACAACCCGTTCAGCTGGAACAACAACGCCAGCGTCATCTTCCTCGACCAGCCGGTCAACGTCGGCTATTCATACTCGGGCGGCTCCGTGAGCAACACGGTCGCTGCTGGCAAGGATGTTTACGCCCTCTTGACCCTCTTCTTCCACCAGTTCCCTCAGTATGCCAAGCAAGACTTCCACATTGCTGGCGAGTCTTATGCCGGCCACTACATCCCGGTCTTTGCCAGCGAGATTCTGTCTCACAAGGACCGTAACATCAACCTCAAGTCTATCCTCATCGGCAACGGCCTGACGGACGGTCTGACCCAGTACCAGTACTTCCGCCCCATGGCTTGCGGCGAGGGTGGCTATCCCGCCGTCCTCAGTGAGTCGGAGTGCGCCAGCATGGACCGCGCTCTCCCTCGCTGCACCTCCCTCATCGAGAGCTGCTACCAGAGCGGAAGCGTGTGGAGCTGCGTGCCCGCCTCCATCTACTGCAACAACGCCCTGATCGGCCCGTACCAGCGCACGGGTCAGAACGTCTACGACATCCGCGGCAAGTGCGAGGACAGCAGCAACCTCTGCTACAGCGGTCTTGGCTACATCAGCGACTACCTCAACCAACAATCCGTCATGGACGCTCTGGGCGCTGAGGTCTCGGGCTACGAGAGCTGCAACTTCGACATCAACCGCAACTTCCTCTTCCAGGGCGACTGGATGCAGCCCTTCCACCGCCTTGTCCCCGGCATCCTCGAGGAGATCCCGGTCCTCATCTACGCCGGCGACGCCGACTACATCTGCAACTGGCTCGGCAACCGCGCCTGGACCGAGGCCCTCGAGTGGCCCGGCCAGAAGGCCTTCAACAAGGCCGAGGTCAAGGACCTCAAGCTCGCCGGCGCCAGCGAGGAGTACGGCAAGGTCAAGTCCTCGGGCAACTTCACCTTCATGCAGATCTACCAGGCCGGCCACATGGTGCCTATGGACCAGCCCGAGAACTCGCTGGATTTCCTGAACCGCTGGCTCAACGGCGAGTGGTTTGCCAAGGAGTAAATGAGTTCGCCCGTGGTATCTCCCCTTAGTTTAATAGCGGCTGCGTTGAACTGCGTTGTGCAGGCCGGTTTTGCTTCGTGTCTCTGACGCAGGGTATGATGAGTATGGTTGGTTGCAAAGGTGCCGTATCTGAGGCACATGAATGCACAGAACCGGGAGCAGGCCAGACGAGACGGGTTCAGGTGGGATAGGAGGGTTTCCTGTTGCCTTTGCTTCATGTCGATTGCTTTGCTTTCCAGTCTAGTCTGGCCACGTACGATAGCGTTATTAAACACAGTCCATTTTAACTCTGGCCCCATGTCTTAGTTTTAGATCCTCTCTGCGATAGCCGCCGCCGGTACTGTTGTTGGAAACCTGATGCCCATCCATGCCAAATGTTCTCTATTATTGACCCCGGCCTGATGGTGGGCTAGGTCAATAGCAACCAATACTGAACGATCAAGTAATAGGGCGCAAAATCGCATTCTAGATGGTGGCATCACGGTATATTTTTTACATCCGGGTGTTTCCCAACTTTCCCCAGCATATACACACTCCTTGATCCCCCCTAGACTCACTACGTAATAATCATTGTTCTTCCGGCAAGGTTCGTTTCTCCGTGGTACTGTGCTGGTGACGATGACAAGCCAACTAAGTTGGTCCAAAAGAGATCAAAGAGAAGCCAGTAAATCTTCAACAAGAAAGATGAACGCGAACTCTCAACCACGCCAAACCATGAAACCCAAGCTACCTATGGATGTGTCATGGAAGTCCCAAGGAGAGTCAAGGGAAACAGATAGAAAAAGAAAATCGGGTTCTCGAAAGAAAAAGAGACAAAAATGTAAGAGAAAAGAAAAATATGCTTCCCAAAAACACAACACCATCAACCCGCCCCCTTCCTTATCCCTATCTTGTCCTATAGGTATGTATGTACCAACGCCAGACCCCCCTAGAGTAGTAGTTAGAACCCAATGGAGAAACACATTCAATCAACCCAACACCGACCGACCCGGGTAACAACAACCACAACCACACAACAACAATAACAACGAACCGTGACCCCCCGAGCACGTCCTCGTCCATCCGGCCAACTTTCCCTTGGCCTTCTTTACCGCGTTTGTTTTGTTTGCTCATCCGCCTCCCCGCGCCCCGCCCGGCCCAAACCAATCCAGAAGAAACCCAGTTACAGTGTTGTGACTTCGCTTTTTAGTTTCCGGAACCGCTTCCGAGGACGAACCGACCAACCACCCATCCCAAAACAAACCCCCAGGAAAAAGCCTTGATCAAAGGGATCTCGGGAGAAGAAAAGAAGAAAAGAAGATATTGACTAGGCCGCCAGGCTTCAAGTCACAAAAAGAAACTTGCCCCTTGGAAATCAACAGCATAGCACCGACGCCACGCTGCTCAGCAGGCTCCTCCTCCTTGGTGATGGTCGTGTGGTGGTGATACTGGTTGGCATGAATCGAGGTTGGTGAACGGCGCGGGAATGTCGGGATCTCGTTGAAGGAGTACCGACCCCTGAGAGTCCCATGTCCGTGTCCATGCGGATCTCCCCGCTTGGCTGGCAAGGTTTCGCTTTGGAGAGTCGCCACGACCTGGTCACTCTTCGGAATGACGCTCGCCTTCGAGGCCCTGTCCCCCCAACACCATCCCGGTCTCTCCACGTCATCACGTCGCTTGGTGCGTTCACATCCACCATCGTCCACATAACCGACGGGGCCCCCTGTATATAGTCCGCTTCGAAGAGGCAGGAGGCTTATGTTCGGTCCCATTATTTCCCACGAGACGTCATGCTTCCTCGCCGCCAAACCACACTTTTATCCCGCCGTATCCGCAGCCTGCATGGGCGGGCTCGAGTTCTTGTTCTTCCGGAAGAGGTTATGGAGGCCGTTGATGCGGAACCGGCTTGGCTTCTTCCTGAGTTGACGGTTCGGCTCGCCCGGATCGAGACACCCGTTCTTCCTTGGAGGCGACCCACCAGCACCAGCACCAGCACCAGCCGCGAAATTTCCTCCATTTCTCCAGGCCTCGCCATTCTCGTCGTCCAGGGCCAAGGGCGGCGGCGGATAAGCATCTAGTTTTGTGAGATCGGGATGGCTGCGAGTAGTGCTCATCGTGCGCGTGGTCGCTGTGGTTGTCGACTCCGGTACTGTTATCGTCGATTCCCCCGGGCCGGGCATGGCGTTGAAGTCGGTGCGAGCACATGCCGACTGCGGCCCGATGCTGTATCGATTCGAGCGTTCGAACGAGTCGCGGCTGACGATGCTCGTGCCCTGAGTGCTCGGGGAGAGGGGCATCCTGCTGGTGGTGGCGCTTGTGGCTTGAGATGCCCAGTCGCCACTGTTAGGCGCTGAGCTGCCGTCCGTCGCCTCACTACACCGCTGCCGCGAGTGACCATGATGGACGATGTTGCCGTCCACCTGGAATGGCCCATTATGGTTCGCAAAGTCCGTAGTTGATGACGGGAAGTTGGTAACGATGCCGTTAACAGCTCGTCCATCAAGAGGTCGCCTGGGACTTCCCGAGAGGTGTGGCTGGAAAGGTGCGTTTAGCGGGGTTGCAGCCGGGTCAGAAACGTCGGGTCCGGCAACTTCTGGAACCGGCTTTTCGACTTCCTGAACGGAATTTCGCCTTTCCATCTGCGGCTCCGGCGACGTCGTGACATTGAGAATGGTCTTCGGGGATAATTCGCCGGCGAAATCTTGCGTTGGCTGTCGTACGGCCGCCTCGCGCGCCTTTTCCGCAGCAACACACTGTTCAAACAAGTCCTTGTTTAGCAGCATCTCATCCACGCAATACTTCATTGCGGGGAGAATGTCGGCGACGCCCTCGAAAAGTGGGAAGGCGAAAATGTTCATGAAGTTCAGTTGCGAAGTCGCGAGAGGCAGCAACTCCTTGGTGGGCTTCGCCATCAAGGACGTCCTGATCTCCAGCTCTCGCTCCATCAGGTCTTGACGTGAAAACTCGTCAGACAGAATGTACATCCATTGCATGGCTGTGTCGTGACGGCGCGCCTGTGTTGTAGCAGTGAGTATTGGAGCCCGTGACAACGGAGCGGAATGCTTGCTTGCACTTACCACATTGCTGATGTCGGCGCATTTAATGAGCAGCGCGCAAAGCAGCGCCTTGTGCTCCGTTTTGGCAGCATCGTTCCAATCATGCGCAGAGGATCCTGCGCGCAGCGCTTCTTGCAAGGCACCCAGCTTCTTCATGTAGTCGAAATGCAGACCCATGTCGGTGGCGAGGATGGAGCTGATCATAAGCTTGCGCATTTGTGTGTCGCTAAAGGCGGATGGCCAGTGGCGGCGAAGGATCTGTGAATAAGCCGCGCAGTGGAAGGACTCGAGGACGGAGCGGTCGTTGTACAGCTGGGCCAAAGGCGCATTCAGCGTCACCAGAAAGCCATTGTTGACACCTGGATGACCGACGTCGTGACCGATAGCTGTGATGAGCAGAGTCAAGGCCTCGAATGGTTCCACGAGGTCCGCCAAAGGTGACTTCCACCGTGCCTTGAGGACCGATCCATCGGGGAAGTGGTAGGGTGGTAAGGCACCGATACAGACGAGGAAATGGAAGGTCGCCTGTAGCACGTCCACGACATGACGGAAGTTGTGATAGGGCACAAAAGTATTGTAGGCGGCCCGGCAGGCCAAGAGAAAGCGGTGTAGCTGGTCTGTACCGTTCAGTTGGAGTCAGCACACATGTCGTCGCACAACGCAGAGAGTGACGGATGATTCGTTGGCCAGAACCAACAGCAGGTGAACTCGCATGCTTGGGACGTACCTGTTGGTATCCGCCACGGCTCCAGCTCGGGCATAGACAGGGCGTGTTTGAACATGACCAGTGCAGCAACGACCAGCTCGTCGTCGGTGAAGTCGTGCGCACAGAAATGCCATTTACCAACGGCGGTTGTCAGTTCTGCTTGCTTGTCGGCGGATATGGACAGGCTCGCGTTGCAAACCAGATCGTCCGACTCGCTCCCGATACGGCAGATGCGGCTCATCAGCTTGGAAACCATGGCTTCGCGCAGGTACGAAAAGGGCTTTTCTTCGCTAATGCCGACCCAGGAACGAGTACGGCCACGACGGAGTTCAACCAGCGATCGTTGCTCGCGTGAGGCATCGAGATGAGCGCGGTAGGCGTGCACCTCAAGAATGGTAGCACACTTGGCGTTCATGGGACTCGCCATGACATCCGTGGCACCCATATCCAGGCACTTTTTGAGCATTCGCTTGTTGGCAGCTTTGCGATCTTCAGGTGAGCGCTGAAAGACGGCGTTGGTCGCGACGGGCCAAGGCCCATTCTCGCCAGCGCGCTGCTTATCGTCGTCGCCAGTCCGGTCTCCATACGGAGAAGGGATGATAGGAATCGTTACGACAAGCTTGGACACGTTTCGAATGTACGACTCGGATAGGATTCTCCGCAACAAGCCCAAGCCATACAGCTCCTCGTCCTGATTCTCGGCGTCGTCGGGGCCGAGAGACATGGGTGATGGCGGTCGCGAGTGCGATGTCCTCGGGATATCTTCTTGGTATGGCGTGTCGATCAGGAAGAGGGTCGGCTTGAGGTCTTGCATTGAGCTCTCGTGGAGGCTTAACCATTGGGCTAGGCCAGATCCTCCGGTATTGCACAGGTGAACTATCCCTCGACTGTCAGCATATAACTAAGCACATCGCCAGGAGGAAGAGGGAGAGGCCGGCGCGCGGAGGGAAACATGACGAGCGCAGAGGGCGCATGCATACCTCCATCGAAAACTTCTAATAGCAGCTTCACGTTCTCGGCGATGTACGATGGCTCGGTCTGGTCGAGACCGGATAGATCGCGGGCTCGGACATGGCGGTCCTGCGACACAGACCGGTCGACGTATATGACATTGCAAGCAACATTCTCCATGGCGGCCCTTTCCAGCGCCCAGTCTTGCGACCAGGTGCGCTTCAGCAGCCACGGGCTGATGTGTTTGGCCCGCGAAGGCCGGTCAGAGCAGAGCGGGATGCGACGGGCGGCCGAGCTCAAACAGTAGGGAATTCAGGAGTCGGCACTGGCCAGGCCGAATCGTCGAAACGGCAAGTCGGCTCCAACGTGGCGCGCACGCGGTCACCAAGATGGAGAGGAACGGCAGTCTCGGGAGGGAGAGATGGGACGAGAAGAGCGATCCGAACGAAGGCCAGTGTGGAATCGGGATCGGGAAACGGAATCGGTGCGCGCGGTGCCGAGTTCTCTGTTTCCGTAGGGCAGGTGTGCGGTCCAGCGACGGTCCAGTGCGTATCTTCGGGGTCGCCGATATCCACAGAAGTCGGGGTGGAGGTTCGGGTGCCCACAAGTGGTCGGATCCGAGAGAGGGAGACCACCGGGAAGAAGAGGCGAACGCTGGTTTGCCGAGGAGCTTGGGGGTCGACTCCTAGTGACTTGGGTGGGTTAGTTCGCAGATACTTTGGCGCAAGTGACGGCAGTTAAGTAGTATGAAGGGCGGCGGTAGTGGTTGAGGTGGTAGTGACGGCGGCGCATCGAGATAGAAAGAAAGGCGACAGAGTCTAACAATGGTGAATGGCAACGGGCCAGCGCATTGGCACGCCACAATTGGTTTTTTTGGGAGCGGAAAGCTTTCGTCAATTGGGTCCATCCATCAGTCTGACTTGCGACCGACAGCAAGCACACGACAGCGGATCAGTCCGTCAAGTGGCCCGTTGGAACAGTGGACAGTTGTGGAGGGTGGTGGAGACAAAGAGGGTGAGGGAGGGCAAGGGATGGATGGAAAGGCAAGGGAGCCGGCAGGACTTTGGGAGAGGGGATTCCAGAAGCTGGGTTGGCCCCGATGGTGCGCTGGCCATAAATGTGCTGTCTGTATGTACTGTACCTACACGACACGGTCCTCTGTACTCCCTAGACTATGATTATGACTTCCAGGCAACTCAGTGTCTGAAGAGAGAAGCGACAGCAACAGCGGCGACAGGAGAGCCTCCGAACTTTTTGTTTCTTCTCGTGGTGGTGGTTGACGGTTTTTTTTTTTTGTCTCGGGTGTTGTGTGCGTGTCTGAGTGTGTGTGTGTGGACGAAGAAAGAAGCCAAGGTCGAAGCGGTTGGTTCACCTGGGGATGGGGCTGAAGCGGACAGGCCCATGAACACCACGGGGGGTCCGTCCGTCCTGGGCCGGCCGTGAATGAAAAGAAAGAAGGCGATGATGTGCTGAAGCCGATCGGCTGTCTCGTCGGGTCCTGGACCACGAGGATATCGGATGCCGACCTGGGCCACCAGCAACGCGAGGCAAGGGTGAAGTGTAAAAATTGGGACAGGTAAGAAGGGTGAAGTCAAGGTCTGGGGAGATGATGTGAATGGATTGGAATTGGAAAATGATGTTCAAGGTTCACCCGCGAACCTGGAAGCCCTGCGAGCTGGACGATGCGAGCCAAACCAAAAAGACCAGCCCAGAGGTGACGACAACCCCCAGAACAGCAGCAACGGGCAGGGATTTTGAAGAGGTGGGAGTGGTGTGGATGCTCTGGATGCCGTGTAGAGGAGGACCTGGGGACCTGGAGACCTGGGGTCACACACTGACACCCACGCAGGACAGGGACAGGACAGGACACAGGGCAGGCAGGGCGCGCACAAGTCGTCGCCGTTGCAGCTCTTTTCACTTTTTTTGCTGCTTCTTTTCCACTTTCCTGCGGTCGGTTGCTAGTCCTTCAGCCAGGGCAGCAAAAGCACATGGGCAGTTACTTAAGACTCCGAAACACCGGATTCCAGCCACATCAACGCAGCATTCCTTCCATACAGCTGCTCCCCACACCCAACGTGCCGCGCATCCATGAACGTCTTACATTGAAAGGTGGGCAAACCGTCGGACCAGTCGGCATGGTGAGGGCAAAGGTGAGAGGAGGGTGAAGGCGACAGTGATGAGATGGGTCCTCGATGCCATCCCCGGGACCATGCCTTCACTTCCCCCCTCCCTTCGTGGCCCTCCTCCATCCATCTTCCCCCCCTTCCCCATCCCTTTCGGCAGCAAGCTGCCCCCCGGCAGCCAGTCGTATTCTCCGTTCCATGTGGAGACGGCTGCACGAACGGGAAAAGGTGCAATCTCAGAGAGAGACGGCGAGGTCGCTGACTGGTCCGTTCACCTTCCCCTGGTCTTCTGGCTCTCTTCTCGAAAAGCCGTCGAACGCGCTACTGCACCCCCAGGGCGCTCTCGCCCAACCCGCGCCCCAGACGGTTCCGCTGCATCACGAGCGCTTCTCTTTGGTCCAGCCCTGGTTTCCATCGAGACCGGGATGGAATGCACGGACCCGCAGAGTGTCAAGCTGCCCTCTGGCGTTTTTGTCGCCCAGCATGAACCACCGCGACCGATCAAACAAGCTCCCACAAGTCAAAAGGGCAATCCCAATCTTGATAGGGAGCACGGCGTTACCAGCGAGACACGAACCACGGGTCATCATCATCGGAGATGCATACCGTCCCAAGACGCTGGCAATCCAGGCGGTTGGGACAAAGTACCTCACGGGCGGCGTGGTATTTATTCCGGAACACGTGAGGCTCAACAAAAGGCAAAGCAGCCGTCCGCGCGGCCTCGCCGAGTCGGGTCCGCGGTTTTTTTGTCCCTGCTGTCTTCGGTGGTGAGGTGGCCCAGCGGGCATGGATGGAACACGGAATCCTGGAAGCAGTCCCGTTTTAGTCGCCTTTTCCGTTGGCTCGGCTGGCAATGGTGGACAGTCGGGCGGGTGGCCGCCGGCCCCGCTGGCAACTAGGCAAGCACCACTGTCCATGATCGACGGAGCGAACAACACCTTCCCTTCCGGGCTCATGATCAAACAATGGCCCTGCCTCGGATGGATCCAGATCCAGCTGCCCCTCCTCAGCAGGAAGCAACAACCTCCACTGATGAGTGGAAACCTCTCCAGATCTTCAAGAACAAGAAAGTTGCAAAGGAGACAACGGAGGAGGGCCAAGCCTTCGCGAATCGTCCTTGGCCCCCGCGCACCGAACTCTCCTGATTTGTGCGATCTTGTTGGACACGGAAATGCAAGCCAGGCCAAAGGACAACGTCCCAGTTGGCTGGTGGCGTTTACAACACGGTTTTGTGCGCGCACGCCACCAAAAGACAAGCGCAGGCGGTATAACGACCTGGCAATAGAAGCATGTCGTGCTTTTTAACTTCTAGATCCCGTCTCCGTCGTTCGCCCCACCGTTTTACGCCAGGCCTAGACCTCTCGAATCTGTCAGACTCGTCTCTCTTTTACTTGACGCGACTCGCGTCAAATCACCTTACCAATCGATTCCCCTTCGACAGACCGACCTAGCCAAAATGAAGAGTCTCTCTGGAGACCGGTAAGCATGGACCATCTCCAACCGGCCGCCGCACGGGAGAGTCCTGTCGTTTTGTTTCCTTGACGTTCTCATTTCGATCAACCCAGTCCTCATGCCGGCGACCTGTTTCTCATCATGCCTTGCTCCGATATCGAGCAGATGCGTGAAGGTCTAGAACCCCCCCAGTGCCCGGGTTCAGTGAGCTACCTGATGTACATACGTAGGTCCATACGTACAAGCATGCAAGAACAGCCGATGCCCGGCCCGGCATGCCATGCTACACACCACACTATTTTCCTTCTCTTGTCCGCATGCTTGAGCAAGAAGAGCTATGCTCCGGCGTGTGGGGAGGGCGCAGTTGAAATCACCCCCAATTTATTTCCTTGTCCACTCATGACACGACAGCCAAGATGGAGGAGAGGATAAATGCCAGCTTAAATAGGCACGAGTACTATGAATGAAAACCGTTAGGATCGGGATGAGATCGAGCAACAACAGCTTGACTGCGATGTGGGATATGATATGTTACTGCATATTGCTCTGCTTCGTCTCGGGTTTCCGCGCTCGTGCCGGGCCCTGACGGCGGGTGGCCGCATTTCCTGCAGGCGCCTTAACACAAGCATTCCTCAGTGAAGGGGACAATACCCATCCTCATGGATGATGTAAGAGGGGCTCAGCTGATGGTCATATTCGGCATCCTCCTCCGGCCGTCCGCCGAACGCCGGAGCTCCGGCGCCGGACGTTGACTTTTCGGTCAGCCGGACCTCTTTCTAATAAAACATCCTTGAGCCACCGCAACAAACACCTCACCTCAGCCCTGCTGCCAAAATTTTGCCACGCATAAAGATGGTCTCTCTGTTTCGTTTCATCGGCTACAGATCTGCTCCTTTCTTGGATGCCACCAACCTGCTCTTACCAGTTGGGAACATGTAAATTCCTCCGCCATGCTGTCCCCCATGTCAACCTTGACCCAGCAATGTGAGTGGAACTCTGCATCCAGTGTGACGACTCGCATCCAGCTGAACAGCTGCACGCATGCGAAGCTACCGACCGGGCTTTGCATGACATGACGCTCCGTTCCGTACCAAAACAGTTCAGTTCCAGGTCCGAGCCAGCAGACAACATCAAACTCTGTACTGTGTATGTACAATCACTAGCTAGGCACTCATACATCATGGCTGAGTGACGCCAGCAGTCCAAAGCCAAGCCAAGCCATCACCACCACCCTGGAAGATCATCTATAAATAGCCACGACATCACAACACCATCACCTCTCCCGTGTTCGTTCCCAGATCTTCTACGGAGTATACCAGTATTTCCATTTCCACTCCGGAGCACCTACGGTAGTTAGCGCCAGTTATCCAGTCCTGTCACCTTGCTCATACAACGGTACCGATTCCCAAGAACGTTTCAGCCCTGCTGATCCCGCTTCCCGCCGCAGCCCGGCCGCGGCCCCGGCCAACGCCGGTCCAGTCCAGTCGGCTCGGGGAGGACTCCCGCACCGCACCGACCGCAGATGAAGAACCGATAGCTATGTACATACAAAGTAGTTTCCTACCTACTTACGGAGTACCTATCTGCTATACTAGTTCCTGGACCGACATGAGCGGATGCAGCCCCTTGCGCTGTTTGTGATGCATGTCAGGTACTGTATGTACGTACATGCTTAGTGTGTGTACCCAAACCGCACCAAGCACCATTCAACACATCATCCCAGCCTGACAAGCCCTTCCCACCCGGACAGCGTGTCGTGTCAACGCCGACGACCTGGTCGTCGGTTACCGATACTGTGTACGTAGGTTGGATGGCGGCGGAAAACGAGGAATGGTTTCTGGTGGCGTCGCGATGGTGTGTGTGGGTGGGGGGGGGGGGCCGGGCGCGCGCGGGCACGATGATGCTGATGAGGATGGGCTCTGATGACGCTAGTTAGCGGCCGCGGACTTGCTTTTTGCTAGCCGTTCGGCACCGAACTGCTGCTTTGTCCGGAGTTCATATGCATATAGGTAAGGCACGCATACGTATTCGGGTTAATCTTTGGTGATGTTTACCTGGGCAGACATAAGAAATGCTTTGTTTGCCGACGGAGTGCAGTAGCGCAAGCACAACCGAGATACGGCTGGCTCGGGGTTCAGAGAGCGGATACACCGTAGACTCTGACATCTATTACTGTAGTAGCTTCTCGTGTGCTAACTATTCTCATCAAGTACTTCAGTCTTCGGCTGCGTTGGTGGCGGAGATGGAGGAGTTGAGGTTCTGGATGACTAGATTCCAGATTTCCCAAGCTAAACAAACAAGAAACTGACAGGCTTGCCCAACAAATGCCCCGTACAATATCGAGCTCATTCCTATCCATGCTTAGCTCGATTTATTTAGTAGCAACCTTCTGTCCTGTCTGATACTCCTCGCCACCGCGCATCTTTGATGCAAGAGAGCACACTATTCACCTGTGATCTACGACACGACGAGACGTGATGTACGCACATTAAATGCTCAAGCGGAAAAAAACATCCGTCATGACTTAGCCAATGCTGCCTCGATATAATTGACCTGGTCGGGAACCAGCCGAGAAGTGTAAACCGGGAAGCTACCTATGCACTTATATGAGTATGTTTTAGAGACGCAGAAGGCTTGATAAGTTAGGGACAATAGAGATTGTCCTCTATTACCCATGCTCTGTAGTTAGCCGTATCTCAAACCTAGCAACGTTGGGCTTGGGCGTGACAGACATCTTGTGTACCTAGACAACTTCTCAACAACTCGTCAACGTCAGCATGAGCAATTTTGGTCACAGATTCAAACAAGCCCAGCACATACCGATTCCAGACGTGCTTGTACAGAACACCGAACCCACTTGTCATGGGACTCACCTCTGAATGACCTACCTCTCATGTCCCAACTTCAAGATCACGTCAGCTCCTTCTCACATGAACAGCAAGAGGCTCACGGAGAATGAATGGCTCCGCAAAGACGCACTATCATCACGACCATCACTGCCGAGAAGCAAAGAGAAAACCAAGTTATAGAGGGAGAGAAAAACAACAACATATAATATTCTCCGCTTTTCCCCTTTGTCTATGTATGGCCTGTGCTGTGAAAACCCACACCTCGCCATATGCAATGCGCCAACACCTACCTACGCTACAACCAATCCCTCCCTCCCCGATGCTGCGTCTCATCCATCGCCATGTCATACCACCATGTCATGCCCATTCCCTTAACTACCTTACCGTCTGTCCTCATGATGCATCCCGAACTCCCTCTCTCGGAGAACGTCACCCAACAACCTCTCAACTTCCCTGGCCCATTTGTCGGTCTGCTGCTCCAGCCCTACGGACGAAACCTGGACAGGCCCAGGACCGGGAGCTCGCTCGGAGGCAGATGCCGGCTTGGTTGAAGGCACCGAGGTCCGAGTTTCGGATCTTTTCCCCCTTCTCACCATCACCACCATCCAGCGAACGACATGTACAGCCATCCTCAGCGGCGCAACAGCAGCAGAGCACATCCTGAGTCCAAGGGAAGCTGCTCGTACACAAAGTCCCATGCCAAAATCCATCACTCGACCAGCTAGGGCAGTCAGCCCACCATAAACCAACATGCAAAATCTGTTGACCGTTTTCTAAACGCTTTCCGCAACGCTAGACACAAGCGACACCGACGGCGACACGGCACAGCATGGCAAGCGGCGGACGGCCACCATCTAGGGCCGCGGCGACGCCCCCTCCTGCGTGCTTGTGTTTGTGGTAGCAGCAGCGTCGGGAGTGGCAGCAGAAGCAGAAGATGTGGGAGCAGGAGTGGTACCCAGGACGGGCTGCTGCGCGGGAGCATTCAGGGTGCCGACACACTCTCCATCCGCATCATCTCCATCGCCGACGTGGATCTCTGCCACCTTGTCGCTAGCCGCGTCGTCATCGTTCTCTCCACTCGGCGGGACCGCGTGCACCATACCCGTATCATGGTTAAGTTGATGTTGTTCGGCCTGCTGCTTGACCCACGACTGCGCAGCGATCTGGCTGAGGTAGTCGGTGTCAACACCCGGCGGCGAGGGCGGAGGCTGGTCGTCAAGCTCGTCAGTAAACTCAACAGGTGGCGCCTCGATATACGGCGGGCGAGGGTCCTCCGGGTCTGTGTCGTAGAGCAAGTTGGTCATTTCGGTGGACCCGGCAACGACCGGGTCGTCAAAGTCGTCCCCTTGAATGGAAGAACCGTCGTTTTGCGCCACGTCACTCGCCGCATCCGTATTGTCGCCACCCGCGGGGTCAGCAACCTCCTTGACGGCGTCCAACCTGCTGAAACTCCAGCTACTAGGTCCGAGCACGGTCGTCATACCCGCCATGCCGGGGGTTCCGTACTCGGAGTAGCCGACGTCCTCTTCGTCACCGTCCAGCTCAATGCTGTTCTGGAGAGTGGTTTGGCTGGTCCACGCACCCATCTCGGTATCGTCGTCCGCTGCCGTGGCCGTGCGCTTATTATCCCAGCCACTTGCTGCGAGAGGGCGAATTTGAACGGCTCCGGTCGAAGCGCTCGGCGATCCACGAAGGGAGGAGCCTTGGCCGAGGCGCTGGCCTTCCCCCGAATCCGACGCCTCAGAGTCGGGGACAGGCTGCTCGTTGTACCGCTGGAAAATCTCTTTGAATCGAGGTCCACCCAGGGGCACATCGGAACGGCGGCGGTAGAAGAGGAGGTATGCCGCAGGTGACACCACCCGGCTGACATCCCGAACCTTACTCACCGATGCGTCTGGTCATGTGTCAGATCACGACTCCAGGAACATGCATGATGTGTACGAACGTGGATGGAAAGGACACTCACCGTTATACTCGTACCACTCGCCATCGACCCAATTCTTCGCAAAGGCTGTGTAGTGGCCGCCGCCCAGGCCGCCCCAGTGGTCATCGACGGCGATCAGGTCGTATATCTCCTGCTTGCCAGACTCCTGGTCGATAACGCGCTTCGTGAGATCTAGACCCTCAATGGGGAAGTCGACGAGGATCTCGAGCTTGTCCCTACGCCAACCGCTGGAGCTGAAGCGTTTCAAGTGAACGACAAGGATATCGGGAGTCTTCCAGAGGTCGAACTTCTTGCTGGCGCGTCGGTGTTCCTTGCAGCGCGGGCAATACCACGTGTCTTGCTCGGACAGGATCTCCTCCTTTTCGAACTCGTCCAGACAATCGTCCAAGGCGATACCGTGCTTCTTGCGCAACAACCGCTGCTTCTGACGTGCCTCCACGGACGGATCGGCGAGCTTGGAAACCTTAAGCCAAGTCTTCGACCCGCGCGAATCGTCAGTAGACGACCCGCCAAAGACGACGTCGAAGGCAGCCTCGCTCCACTCAACGACGATGCCCTCGCCAAGGCCGATGAGGGCACCACCGGGCAGCGACTCCTCGGAATCGACAGGCGAACCAACCATCGGCTGTTGGAAGCGCGCGCCACGCTGCTGCTTCTCGAAGCGCTTCTTCCCCTTCTTTCCGTAAGTTCTCACCGCCTTCCCCTTCTTCCTACCCCGGGCGCTTACTTGATTCTGAAAACGCGGTTGCAGGTTCTGGATGTGGCAGTCAGGCAAGACTGGTTCTCGAAGCCCATCACTGTGTCGACCGGTCATGAGAGATGAACGTACCTTCTTGGGGAAGTCCGAGTCCTCCTCACTGGACTCCTCGGCCATGCGAGTGACCACCGAGGCTGGGATACGACCCGACTCTTCGCTCCCGCTTTCGTCTGATCCCTCCAAGGGGCCAGGGCTGCGCATCTCGACGTCCGACGCAGCCACCTTAGGCTGCCTTGAACTCAGACGGGGCAACATGTTGTCTTCCTGGACCGACTGCCAACCAGTTGGGATGAGCGTGTCCATCTCGGAGAAGTAGCTCAGATCAAAGAGATTTTGCAGCAACGGGTCGAGGAACTCGCGGCGGTCCACCCACGAGGGTCGCTTCTGATTGAAGCGCTTCAGCAATCTGCAAAGCAAATTGGCGTTAGCAAAGTACATTCTGATCAAAAAAATATCGACAGACAGGACATACGTTGGAGTCGACGTCGGCACCGGGGCAGGGCGAGTGGGCTCGGCGGCGTCGCGCATAGTGACATCAACCATATCTTCCTCACCCTCGACCGACTTGGCCACGACCTTGGAGTCGCCCGACGAGTCGGCGTCTGAGGCGCCCGTATTGACCAGCTCCGGGTCGGTCGCCTCGCCGGAATCATCCGGGCTAGCCAGGCCGGTCCACGTCGTGTACGTGGCCACCTTCTCCAAAATCTTCCGACGGATGGCCTCGATATCACGGGCCTCCTCAGGCGTCAAGACAATAAAGTGCGGCGGAGGCAGGGAGTCCGCGTTCTTACGCGCGTTACGCTTCCGAGCCCCGGGCTCCTGCGGGTCGACCCGGTGGAGAACCGTGACGACCATGCGCTCCGTCCGTGGATCCTCGACTGGTGACGAGGTGCTGTCATCCTCAAGTGACAGTGACCTGTGACGCACCATCTTCATGCCCATCGACTTTTTAATGTTTGCGGCATTGGTGGGAGCCGACTCGAGCTCGTATACGATGGGGTTATCGTTCGATTGAATCTCGTCTGAGACAGTGTTCTGATCTTCGTAGATCTTGAAAAATTTCCCCTGGAACTCCTCGGCCGCGAACAGGCGCTCGGTAGGCACGCCCACACGGGCTGAGACGTACTGTTTCATGCCGCGAATTGTCGTGTTCTTGTCGATATCCACAACAATCTCGACCGGGCGGTCGTTGAGCGGATAGTACTTGATCGGCCGAGAGAAGACGTTGGAAACCGGAAGAGGCAGCGTCAGATTGGTGAATGGATCAAACGTGATGCTGACCTTGTCGCAGACAGGGCAGACCAGCGTGGACTTGTACATGCCGGTGAAAAGGTCGGCGATGACTGAGTCGTCTCTCTGCTTGGTGATATCCCAAACCTTGGCCGCCATCTCCCGAACGGCGGCCGGGTTATTGATCATATCGTCTGTTGAGTCGGGCTTCTCGATGTAGGGCTTCTTCTTGATACGGTTCAGGTCCTCCTGAAGGCCGTCGAGAAGGAAGCCGACAAATTCCTGGGAGTCCTGCTGGCCGTAACCCGAAAAGGCCGGCGCGTACCTCCCGATGACGCTTTTGAAGTACCGAGGGGAGATCGATGGCGGGGGAGGGTCCTGGTAGATGTCCTCGAGCAGGCGACCATAGGCGAGCGCAACGTCACCGTTGTGAGAGAGGGGGTTGTCCGGGTTGATTTCCTTCTTGGCTTCATGGACGAGGAAGTACTTGGTGAGCTCCTCGACGCTCCTCACGCACTGCAGAGCCGAATTCATGTAACAGGTGTTTCCCAAGTTCTGCAGACCAACAACACCAACCGATCGCCCGGACTTTTGTTGTTGCGTACGGCCCCGGGTCAAAATGCCCGGCGAGGGGCTTGAGCGGCCGCTGAGGGTGTTGCGGGACACCGAAAGCGTCGATGGTCCAACCGAGCCAGACTTGCCACTGGAAAGGCTCCCGGTATAGTTAGACACAAAGCTGTCACGCTCGATTTGCTCATCCAGGACCAAGACCTCATCGGCGGCCAAGCCAACCAGAGACAGGCTTTTCTTGCCGTTGTAGTTGGGATTGGTCGTGCTGTCCTCGGCATCGACTAAGGCCCGGTGGACATCTCTCTCGAGCTTCAGGAAGGTTTCCACATCGACAAGCATCTCCGGCCATGCCTCAGGCTGGGCTGGCGGCCGAGTGAGGATGCCGCTCGCAGGGCTTGGGGCTGGAGAGTCCGGCGGCGTGGTGATACCGGACGGCTCCGGGCTCGGCCGTGGAGCGGGACTGGGCTCGGCGGCGGTTTGGATGGTTTGCAGTAACCTCCACACGCGCACCTTTCTATCCGGAGCAACACCTGCCAACCTCTTGATCTTCTTAAGGAAGTTATGGTAGGCAGAGGACTGGCTCTGGACCACGACGGGAGGCGCGGGCTTCTTAAGTTTGGTCTCCTGCTCGATCGGAATCGGGCTAGTGGCGGACCACAAACGGTGGATGGTGAAAACTGGAGGATGAACCTCGAACTGGATACTCGGCAAGCTCGCAGAGTCGGGAGCTGTGTTGTGGGCCACACGTTCGATGGGTATCCGTCCCGGGGCCAAGCCATACCAAGACACCAACAAGTCCCAAGCATCCTTCGGGAAGAATTCAAAGTGCTCGACGCCAACTCCAGGCTTCAGCTTGACACATAGCTCGCCCGTAGAATCAGTGAAAATGGCTTGGATGATGTCCGAATTGTCAACGGGGCCCAAATCGCCTTGAGCAGGTTGCTTGCTTGCCACCTTCGGATCCGACCCCAGGGCTTGTGCCTTATCGAGCCACTTCCTAGACACGAGGTATGCCACATCACCCTCTTTCAGGGGGCTTTCGTTAAAGGCCTTGACAAGCGTCTGGATAGTCTTGATTTGCTGCCCGAGCGGTGGAATATCTGAATGGCGAGACAAGTCAGTGCAAGTCCACATCAGAGCTCCAGAAACAAGAGCATATATTACCATTTCTGAGAGGCAGTCCTGATTTGTCGTCCTCCCCGGAAGCTTTCACATCTTTGCTGTCGTTATTTGGCTTTTCCCGCTGCTCCTCGGTTGTGGCGGTTGTTGGCTGTGTGTCCGGGACGACAAGCATATCGACATCCTCCCGCGAGTCAGCGGGGCTGCCCTGCTCCGGCTCCATACTGGATGCGGGGCGCTTGAGCGGGGAGGAAGATCGATGCGGAATGTCGGGAGAGCCCCCTATCCGGGCTCGTCGGACGGACTGGTGGATCGGCGACCGGCTCCCCACGGTCCCGCCGTCTGGCAAGTTGGAGGCAGTGAAGGAAATGGAGGCGGTTTCAATGGAGTCCGCGGGTTGGCGGTCGAAGTCGACGGAGAGCTCGATCGAGGCAGCACGCGGGGAACTGGCCGCAGAGGATGGGGAGTCGGCAAAAGAAGTGGCCTGGCTCTGCAGACGGGGTGGGACGCCAGAGGGGGGCAGCGAATCGGCGCGAGAGTAGGTGGGGGTGTTCAGACCGGAGGGAGAGGCGGCCGAGAAGGAGAATGTGAGCTCGCAGTCGTCTTCAGTAGAGGGAAGCACCAAGTCGTCGGGTCTGGGATGGTGCTCCCGGGTTGCTTGTCGGGTAATTCTCCGTTTCTTTTGGGAAGACGTGGTGAAAGCGAGCTGCCTGTGCAGCTCGAGGGACGCCGGGTTGACGATGGGAGGATCGGTCGAGAGGGAAGAGGAGCAGAGCAAGCAGCCGCCGGGGCACTCGAGGGGCCAGAAAGTTGCTGTCGTTGTAGTCCAAGGAACTGCCTGTTAGCACCGCCGGTGGATGAGGGCGGAGACCACAGATGCAGCCGGGGAGGGGGTGTGCCAGCAGCAACGACTGCGGAAAGAACGGCAACGGAGGACTCAGTGAGGCAAAAGGCCGAGTTTTGCAAGAGCCACCGCGGGTGCATCGGCGGCGGGCCAGGAGCCGACAAACTGAGCAGGCTTGCTCGGTGGGCGGTGGTGCGGAGGAGTGGTGGGCACTGATCGGTGGGTGGGAGGGTTGGTCTCAAGGTCGGGCGACGAAGCGAGGCGTCGGCATCCGCAAGCGCTGACGCAGTTCCTCGATGTCGGAGTCGTGGAGTCGGGATAGGTGACGAACAAACTACCGAAGCCAGAGAAAAAGGCGTGTGGCAGTTCCAGGTCGTTGTAGCCCGAGATGTTGGAGATGGTCAAAGAGAGGGACGCGTGACGGGCTCTCAGCTCGTGCCTGTCAGTCTGTGCAACCCAACCGACAGATGTTCCTTGTTCCTCTGGAGTGCTGGAGCGCTTGTGGTCAATTGCTGTTTGTGGGTTTCACCTCTTTTAATCCTTGGCTTCTGCCAGCTTCGGGCACTGAAGACCGGAACCTTTTCCTGTCCACGGGCGTCTTGTGTCCTGCAGGTGCAGGGCAGGCTGGTCTGCCCAAAATCCTTTTCCTTCTCTGTTGTGACGCTGACGAGCCCCAGGTCTCCGCTGCAGGAGCACAGTATGTGCAGTTGGCAGGGCTTCAGGTCGTGCAACAGGATCCAGGTTGGCGCGCTCCAGTGGTCGGTCGGGTGGGGGGCTGATGCTTGTTTTTACTGACATACAGCGGTCGGCTCTAGAGATGTGCAGAGCAGCGCAGATCGTGGGTTCCGTCAGGTAGCGAGAAGCGGTGTAGGCCAGGCTTATTGTTGAAGATACTGATGAGGTCGGTGAGAGACAACCCGGATTTACGTTGAATAATTGGAGGTTGAAATTTCCAAGTCATGGATGGAAATGGGTCGTCAAGCAGAAACGAACAGGAAGTCAGGTCCTCTGCTGCCAGGTAGGTAAGGTATGTACGGGAAGAACAAGTACCGACCTAATTCCACGAGAACGAGAAATAGAGGTTCTGAGCGAACTTGCGGACTCGAGCAAAGCTGGAACCCAACCCCGCCCATCATTTTGGATGCCTGGGCAGGACCTCTGCCCCGCCATTCTCCGTGAGAGATGCATAAGTTCACACTGTATGCTCCTCCACTTTGGCGCAGAAAATGTCCAAGTCCATCCCCGCACATCACAATGACGAAGATGGGGATGAATTGAAAAAAAAAAAAAAAAAAAAAATACATCAGGCCCCCCAGACTTCTACCATTAGATGGCCAGAGCACATGATTCCAAGTTCAGGTACAAAGGTCCAGTTTCACACGTTCAAATGTTGAATGATGGTCTTGTGGCGGAAAGAAAAAAAAGAGAGCAGTGCTTGTTGTTTTTGTGTCTATCCATTCTTTTCTTTCTCTTGTCTCCCACTCTATAAGTAACATAGCCGTAGCCTACCTGTCCCATCCCAACCATCCATGCTTGTACCATATGCCCTGATCTCCACCATCATCGCCATCCCTCCTCCTCCTTCCGCCGGCCTCTCAGGCAAGGAGGAACAAAACAACAGCCCAGATGTTGGGCCCAACCTCGCCCCTCGAAGGGGATCAAACCCTACAACTTTGCCTCTAGGTCCTCGTACTCGCTCAGGTCTCTGGACGGCCTGGGTCCGCTGCTGGCTGGGAGGCTCGCCCGGAACGATCGGACGTCCTTGATGATGACCGGCTTGGTTCCGTTGGCCGAAGGAGGTTCGGTGTACCTGTCCACATCGTTCCCGGGCCCGTGAGCAGCATGGATCTTCCTCCATGCCTCTGCCGCCACATCGATCTTGCCCTCTGGCACCTTCAGCTCGTGCAACAGATAGTCCCGCAGACCAGACACTTCCTTTTCGATATCGGGACCCGCTGCCGTCAGCCGAGCTTGGAGGACTGTCGCGGCCTGGGCCGACGTTTCGTCATCCAGCTCCAGCGTCTTGATGAGCTCGGATATCTCCCTGGTCGAGACATCGCTCTTGGCTTGCGCCTCCAAGTACACAGAAAGCTTCGCCCGGTGAGGCGAGCTAGGGTGGATGTACTTGTTGAAGAACTCAATCATCTCGGGCTTGGTGAGCGGCTTGATGTGTGCCGCATCTTGGGGGGCTACATGACAGCTTGGTCAGAACACCGAACCCTTCACAAAGACCGCGCAAAGCAAAGAAGAAAAGGACTCACCATTGTCAAAAGCGTAATACTCGGACCGGATGTGCGACCAGTGCCTGTTGCTCTCTTGCTCCATATACTTGAGGCGCTCCAGGCGCTTGTCGATGATGCTGCGCTTGTTGGTCTCGAACTCCTCCTCGGTCATCTTTTCGAGCGTATCCGACAGCGACTTGAGGAATTCGTCGATGCGGGTCTCCAGGTATGGTGCCGGTTTCTCGCTCTGGATGACAAAGTAGAAACCGTACTGGGTGATGCTGGTCCAAGTTCCCGAATACACAATGTACCCAAGTTGCTCCTTGGTTCGCAGCTGGTTGAAGCACGGCTCGTGGACGATCTGGTCGAGAAGCAGCACCTTGGCCCTGACGTTGTAGTCTGCCCTCGAACCGACATGAAGGAAGTATTGGATGCAGTGGTTGACGTTTGCGGGATCTTTGAGGGTCTTCTTCCAGATGTAATTGGATCCTGGTGGGAGGATCAGACCGCGACGGATCTTCCAATGCGCCTGCGGAAGCACCCGAGGCTTCATGGTTGTTGCGATCATGTCGCTGAACTTCAGCGCGTCCTCTTTGTAGACGTTGCCGTGAACGAGCACCTCCATGTGCATCTGAGCCAGCATCTCCTTCTGGAAAACTCGCAGGGCATCGGCCGTGATGTGCGGCAGCTCGGCCTCGAGCTCTTCCACCACATAGCCCTGATCGGTGGTCAACCAAGACATGTAGTCCCCGATCTGCGTCCAGGGTGCTGAGAGTTCCCAGTTCCTGTATCCACGGGTGATGCGTTCCTTGATGATGGCGAAACGGTCGTCACGGATTTCCAGATCCCGCGTGGTTTGCAGCACGTGCTGCAGGAGAACCGGAAGCTTATCATTGTACCCAGAGACCTCGATATAAAGACCTCGGGAATCAAGCGTCACTGTGTACTCCAGTCCGGCGAGCTCCGCATCGTACGAAAACTCCTCAAGAGCGTCCTTAACGAGGTCAGTGAAGAGCCGCGTCTTGACGCGCCCTGCGGCTGACGCGGTGGCGACAGGGCTCCTGCAGCTAATGATCAAGGTAGCTTTCGGCACCCAGAAGGTATCATCCTTCTTGAACCATGTCCGAATCAGCTCGTCGTTCCGGATGATGCGGGGCGCCAGCGCCGGTTCTGGCACCTCCTTCTTTTCCACCTCGAGCTTGGTCGGCACGAACTCATTCTTGTGCGGCAGATGGAGCTTCGCAGTCCTCGTCTCTGGGGTGCTGTTGACCGCCTTGACAATCTCCTCCATGAAATCGGCCGGAATGGGTTCACATGTATACTCCGTCCCGTACCACTTTTCCTTCTTCTCCCAGGTGCCAGGGAAATCCCGAGACACAATGGTCAGGCGGAAGTTGTCCGGACGAAGGCAGGCCAGGCCTTGCTTGATCAGCTCGGGATCAAACTTGCGCAACACTATGGGCCCACTGAGGAGGTACTCTCGAGGGAGCGGCTTTTGCATGGCTGCGCTCAGCTTGCTCGTGAAACGGTAGGACTGAGTCTTCTCCTTGAATCGGAAGTTGACCTCAGACAGCCCTTTCTGCTCCTCGAAGATCCAAGCCTGAGGTTCCGTCTCGCGTAAGAGGGCGATGTACTCGAACACCACCTTTACTACTTCTTTGTAGTTTTTGAGTCCCTGGGTCCTCGTCAGCACTTTCCTTTCTTCTCACTTCTCCTCCCCACAGAAGATGCAGTTTTTCTCCATACCTCTTCTGTTAAGGTGATTTGGCACTCAAACAACTCTGGAGTCCCCGGGCTGATTGGCCAAGCGCCGGCGTACAGCCCATTCGCCCACCCCTTGGATTTGATGTAAGACATAATGCTTCCCGGACCCTCATGGCCGATGAGATGGCTGATGTACCGGCTGGGCTGCGATTCGTACAGATGATCCTGCTCAATGAACGGGAAGGTGAGGGTGAGCTCCCTCGTATCCATGACCGGCTTTGCAAAGACCTGGGTTCCGAGCTGCTCCTTTGGGAACGGCTGCTCATCTTCCCATCTGTTTGGCGGAAGGTTCTTGTTCTTGACGGCCGAGAAGTGCTCGACAACCCAGGCTTGCAAGACGTCCAAAGGCTCTCGGCCCAACACGCAGAGTTTCATGCGGTTGGCAGAGTAGTGCTTCTCGTAGAACTCGATAAACTTGTCACGGACGTTGATCCCGCGGGCCTCGGGGACCGTTTTCAACGTCTCGAGATTGCCTGTCGAAAAGTGGCAGAAGGGGTGCTTCGGGTTGGAAAGCGACTTTTTGAGCTGATGCAGGCGCCATTGGTCGTTTTGCAGGTTCTTCTTGTTTTCCGAATCCACAGCGCGGAGTTCGCGATCCAGGGTGCTCTCAAGGAACAGTGGCTCAGTGAAGAATTGGGCGAAACGGTCCAGGGCACCGAGCAACGGGGAGGGATTCGTTGCCGACGGCTCCTCGCCGTTGCTGGGCTTGGCTGAGACTTCAAAATGGTAATTGGTAGAGGTCGACGCCGTGTATGCATTGGTAATACCAGAATTGGTGGATATGTACTGGTGATAGGCGTTTTCCACTGGGTACTTTTTGTTGCCCATGAAGAGTAGCTGCGCAACACGTGTCAGTCGGTACACTTGACTCTCATGAGGCGGCGGAGGTTGAATGCACTTACATGTTCAACAGCATGAGCCATTCCTGGCATGTCATCCTCGTCACTGAAGCTGCCGACATTGACATCCATGGCAGCGCTGGCCTTGTCGGTCTTGGGATCGTGAACTAGACATGCCTCAAGCTGGTTGGGCAACCGGATGATCCGGTACTGCCGATCATCCAAGGACGGTTTCTCGAGCTTGTCTGTGAGAATCACAACCTCGTGCTCTCCGGGAGCAGGGACGGAGGCGGGGGGTGCCGCAGCAGACGGCGGACCGGAGACTGGCGGGGCCATGATACACAAGGCACGCCGACGTCAATGTGGGTAAATTAGTAGTGGCCGGCAACGCAATGCGGAAGCGGCAACGGGCTAAGAAGGGCCCAACTCTTGAACGAGCAGTCGTTGGTGAGATTGGATGGCGTTTGGGGAATACAGCAGCGGAATCCAGCTGCGGCAATGGGACAGGTCAGAATGGGCGGTGGGCAATTCCAGCTAGGAGTAGGGGACCGAGGCCGAGTTGGGCGTCGAGCAGGTAAGTATAAGGTATATGTCGGTCGGTAGGTCAAGATGTGGGTCAATAGTAACATGCGTGCATGAGTTGCAATGAAACCGGATTGCGTGGGGAGCGGCAACTGGTGGACGTTACCAACGTGTCGGGAATCCTAGGAGTTCAAAAACCCGGTGCCTTTTCACTGTCCCAAGAGAATGGCGCGCGAATGAGGGGGAACAGGCTGCTGACCGCGGACGTTGTTCCGTGGCAAGCTAGCACGACTGACACGACAAGAAACGATCTAGCGTGTGGGTATGGTTGCGCGGGGGGGGCGAGTCAGATGCGTCGGCAGTCTGCGGGAGGGCGGTGATGTCCTGCCCTGGGCGGCACCAGACTCTTTACGGCGTCCTGGGCCAGGAAAGTCTTGGGGCCCACGATATCGGCAGAGAGCTCAGGTATGCTGGCATTCAGCGGACGTGCTGGGTGTCGGCGGCACCGGGGATGTGGAGAGGGCTCTTCATCAAATGGCGAATCGGTTCGCGGGAGGGAAGTGGGCGAAGGAAAGTCAGCATGTGCCAGGAATCCCTGACTAAAACCATGGTCCCCTTTTATACCTCCTCAAGGGAAGATGTGAAGTTTAGCTGACGGAACTAGATGAATCCAGTTTCCGCTCTTCTTGAGTGAGTACCCGGATGGCCAGGACCTTCTCCCTGCCGTTGGCCTCGCTTGTGCCAGGGCCCGCACCGTTTGACGGTACTTGACCGCGCTGTAATCCGTATACTCGGAGAATGGCTGTTAGGTAAGGTACAGTAGGGAGATGCCGGGTGGGTTGATCCAGAATCGACGTAGCCAAGCATGGGTGCGTTGTTTCTCCATGGATGATATAAGATGCATGTTAATGGCAATACCCTTCTGCGGGTCTGTGGAAGCCTCAGAGTTCTGGAAGCTAACAGACTTGAAAACTACTATTGACAGGGGAAGAACGGATGAAGAGCCAGGGAGCAAGCCAGGGGATCAGACACCGGCAGAAAGGGCAAATCCTTATTCTGGCGTACATAAGGTACATACATAACCGACTGCGTTGAGCAGGCACACCAAAAGAGTCTGACGGGATGGTGAGGGCCTTGTTGCCCTGTCTACAACAGTATGGTGCGGCCTACCAGGCCGGAATCTGCAGGTGAACGGCCGGGGTTGGCTGGAATGTGTGCGCGGCGGGAGTTCCGGGTTAGGTGTTAGGTGCTACCGCCGCGAACGGTGCCCACTTTTTGGTCTTTGGTGGGATTCCAATGATTGGGCTGAAGGTTATCCACTACGAACCTTCCGTATCGACAACATCCATTTTAAGGTCGGGTACCTACAACTCGCAGGAGCGCTGACTCTCCTGAGGTATCGGATAGGTGTAAGGTAAGTATCCCGTCTACATGTCACCAACCGATTGCCCTAATATGGAAGTCGACAGACGACCCGTGTACGGAGCACCTACCTGAGGTGTGAGCAGTGTCCGTGAAGTATGCAGGTACCTACCTATGTATCTGAAATGAAACGAGGCATGGAAGGTGCTGTGTGGGTCGCCACACCTACCACAGTTGCCAGTTCTTTGCTGTGGCGCCGGGGACCTGGAAGAAGTATTAGTACGGAAGTGACGATGGAATAGCCGGTTGTTTCAGTCCAACCCAGTTTGAGAGTTGGAATCCATGGGATTTGGGCAGGTGCTGCGGTGAGGTCAAGTTTGGTCCGTGATGCCGAAAGGAGCATCCACGCCTCCTTCCTGTCATCGAATGGTGTGATCAGGCAAATACAACCAATGCCGGAGAAAACCCGGCGCTTAAGGACACCGAGACGAGCAATGCTGTCGGGACTCGCGGCTTGCGACTTGGATGAGAAGCGCCACGCCGCGATCCTAAATCTCCAGGTAGATTGCTGCCTTGTCATCGCCGATACCACCTCACTCACGGGCCAATTGTGCTGGAGGCAACCATACCTACCTCGGGTAAGGAAGGCTATCTGAGGTTCCTGATGTACATACCAGACCCGAGAAGCCGTCTGTTGTCCACATAGTACGATCAGTGTTCGTCGTTAACTTCCCGAAGTTCTTGCCGGGGGCTGTGGGATGGATGTGGGTATGTCAACAGGTTGTGCCCATTGTGGATGATGAGTTCAGCCGCGAAGGTTGATGCATGTCACTTCGTCAACTTCGCCGGGTGGTGAGTAGGGGTAAGGGTATGTGCCGGAATGGGGTGTGTTCAACCAACCTGCAGGGGGAGATCTCTGTTGTGTTCATGCATGTGCTGCTTGTATGTACATACATACATAACGTCTAGTGGATGTGAGGTTGAAGTCTCGTGGGTTGTTTCGGGTATCCTTCCGTTGGTGCTCCTGCCACCCACTCCTCCCGTGTACTTTCTTTCCGCATGTTGACGCCCGCTCCGTTGACAAACCACAACCACCCAGGGTGAGCTAGGTACCGAGTCCGGCCCGGAAGAGCCAGAAAAGAAATCCGGATATGGCACTCTGAAATACTCTGGATTGCTGTTTGAGGAATTCAAGGTCCGGAGGCCGGACTTGGCATTCCTCACAGCCCATGTCTCAAGCCTTCGCAAGGTCCTCGGTGAGCCATCTCTCCCACCAGACACTTACTACTACTTCCCTTCTCTCTGAGTAACATACCCCGTGCCTGACATGGTATAGAAATTTGATACGTTCAATTCTCAACGGTCCACATCGTGGGGGTACAGCCCCAGATACAACACCATTCCTGCAACTTAGCGCATGCAATATCTCGTGGTGGACGGTAAAAGAGTCGGTCAAGGTCTTCCATATCTACTGGCGGGACATTGACACAATCGGCCAGCTGTTCCATATTGCAAGATATGTTGTCGAGGGAGGGCTTCATCCGTCAAAGGTTCCATCCGGACTCGGCTGTTGTGCTCCTTTGCTCCACCCCACTCATCGTAGCAGCATCGCATCGCCTGCTTGGCACCGGGCTGGACCCTCTCCCAACGCAACCCTAGATCTATGACCGGGAAAACAGCCACCTTCCAGCTGGGGCCACTGTGCGTGCCTGACATCATCTATGGAACTGTTACACCCGGCACGCTGCGCAGGGGATTGGTTGGACTTACCATGGACTTCTTCTGCGGAAGCGTCTTTTCCACGACTCATGAGGATCACGAAACAGACGACGGCACAGACGGCAGACGTCGCTCTTTTCCCCGGATCTTCACGTAACCCCTGGATCGACATGTTGGTCAAGGTCTTTGCCTGGCATGTTCCTAGGGCCGTGCCTGATCCACCGGCTGATCGCAAATCCGCCAAAAGCCCCAATATATCTGATCCGCCACTGTACAATGTCCCACCAGCTCCCCTGAGGATCTTACTCTGCGGACACTAGGCGTTCGGTAGGTAGGGCTGGTTACTGCATCGGGATGACTGTGAATTTGGGATTATTCTTAATGCCTATCGACATAACCGGGCGTGTATCCAATTGAGAGTTCCCTGACTCAGTAGGCTCAGATGAAACAGACGTAGGAACCCCTGGCAGAGTTCTGTCACCAGGGTACCTACTTGACCCGGGATGGTGTTGTCGTATGCAAATGGAACATTACAAGAGGCAGACCGCCGGCAATCCATACACCCTATACGCCGTATTGACGTTGAAGTGCAATGTGGAGACGCGAAACACATGATACAGCAACATATGCGACCTGTTCTGGCGTCCACGGTGCGCCTAGTATTACTAGTACTTCGAAACCAGCCTTGATGCGACTGTGACGGGCGAGCCGAACCATAAATGGCTCATGCTTGGGTCGCACGGATGATGTCCTCTCCTCCCGCTTCTTCTTCCATCGGGCTTCCTGATGGACCTTGGCTTGATCAAGGCGGGAAGCACAGACCTGCCGGGGTGGGAAAGGGGCCAAAAAGACAGCTCGACAGACAACATAACGGGCAATACCAAGATTTGCGGCAGCCCTTGTTCGGAACCTCCACAGCACTCCCGTACATGTATGCGCGTCGGGCGTCTTCCTCTCAGGACGTTGGGCTCATGCAAACCTAGGTCGGTACCCTTGTGTTGTCAGGCCGGCAACCGGCCCAGTCCTGCGACCTCCGGCGATCTTCAGGGACCAGGGGGTTGACCACACCAGGTATCCCAACCCCACAATGCCGCAGTGTTTTGGACGCCTCCAACAGAAGAAGCATATAACACTATGGGTCGAATCCATCCCAATGGCATGAGGGACATTGTCATGCTTTTTCCACGGCGACGCCGGGCTGGACAAGGCATGACATACATTAAGTAACAGAGTCTCAAGCAGGATTGTCAACCCAGCACTACACCCATACACTGGGCCATGTACATACATACACCGTTCCGCGGTAGTACACCACCCGATGTTCCAACGGTCCAAACGGCCGCTAGGCCCGGGACGCATGCGCCTAGCTTCCATGATCCGGATGCCGAAGGTCCGTCGGTCATGGCCGAGAATAAAAGAGAGGGCTGGGAAGGTCTGTAGGGAAAGGAAGCCAAGGAAATGGGGCGATCCGGCCCGATGAAGAATTATCCTTCCGCCGCCATGCAAGTCACATCGCCCTGCTGTCAAACCTTGCTTGGTGTGGGAAAGGGGTATGGAAGCCGCTCAGTATCATTTAACGAACGACCTGCGGTACATACGCACCATCTCAGGTTGGTTCCAAAACGCCACGGCGCTTGCGGACGCAAGTGGTTTGCGGGAAATCTGGCTTCAATCAAAGCATGTCATGTCGTTCCGAACAGGCGAGAAAAAAAAGGAACCGGGCAAAGCACCCAGGAAATCACACAACAACACCAGACCTAGAAAGTCCCCTCCCCAGCCAAGTATGACGAGACTTTACCCGAGTTATCTCGATACACACGCAACTCACCGGCAGACAAGCCGGTCGGCCAAACGTCGGCTGTCACGGACGGCTTCTCTCGCAAATGTTGCCTCTCTCTCAACAAGGTCGTTGACACCTCCTACGTAAACCTCCCGAGCGAGCCTCATCGTCCCATCTACAATACGATCGGCAAAAACGGCCCGACCATGACTTGCATGTACCCATTTCTGCCTGGCGAGCATTGGTATATAAAACTCAAACATTTTGCCCATTTCCCCTTGTCTTAGCCTAGCGTCTCTTGCGTTCATACACCCCCCCCCTCCCTACTTCTTTCTCTTCGTTCCACTGCGCCCATCTCCCCCATCTCCGTCCCTCCTCTTCAAAAAAAAAAAAAAAAAAAAAAAATTAAGATATCATGACGATGTAACCGACGACATATACGAGGCATCCAAACCAATGGGGATTTCGTCCTGAAACCGCCGGTCATGGCGCCTCTTCGGCTTTGCCCTCGCTTATGGGGCGCAAGAAGCGAGAAACACGATATGGCTGGCTGGAAGACAGGCTGCTACCGCCACCTCGTTCCACATTCAGGCTGGTTCACACCGGCCACCTGTCGGTCCTTGACGGCGTGCGAGGTAAAGCAGAGTTGAAATTCAATGAAGATACACCGTCGCAGGATGTGGGGTGTGACCAGGTCTCATCACCCGCATCGTCTGTGAGCAGCTGGAACTTAGTTGGATTCGTGGTGCCCACCCGCATCTGTGTCATGTTGTCGTCATATGTGTCGTAGTCACAAGAAACATGCAGCACAGGATCCTTCTCTTATGCTGGTTACTCGGAGTGCGGCATGGCATTGCGTTGCCCACCAGATACCCCCCTGGACCAACATTTGCCACCGCTTAACCCTTTGGGGCTTGAAAAAAATGAAGGAAATGCAAGAGATTCAGGTTGAAATCCAGGAGGAATGTTAGAGAGCGCAGGCACCTAGCTCACTAGCAAGTAGATGAGCGGCTCCTCCTTAGAAGAGAAGCCTCTGTTTCGGACAGTAGCTCTGGATAGGGTCTCTGTATGGGGGGACGGAAAACTTGAGAGAGTAGAAGTGCCGTGGCCAGGCAAGTGACAGGCTGGCTCGTCCGACTAAACACATACCCGAAGCTTCTTGCAGATGCCGCCTCCTCTCTCCGGCAAGGGGGGAGGGAAGCTAAGAGACTGATGCAAATTAGGGGAATATCGCCAGTAAAACGGCTGAACAACCATCGAGCCAAGTCGGGATGTAGGGAAGAGGGCGAATAGGTCGGCATCGACCGCTGCCGTAGCCCTCCATCTCAGGCCCAATCAGCGCTTCTTCCTTTTGCTCGGACAATCGGCGATTTTGTGGCCCGGTTTGCCGCAGCCGTGGCACGTCATGGTTCCTCCTCGTTGAGGCTGCGCCGCACCCGCCGAGGATATAGACGTGAGCTGATTTAGTTTAACCTCTTTTTTCCGCCTCTTGCTGGCCAGCTCCTGGGCTTTCCTGCGCTCCTCGTCCCGCCGGGTTGAAGTGATAGATCTGGATCTCTTGCGCTCCGTCGCGCTGCCATTCTTGGGACGTGCGTCCCTCCTGTCGGCCGCAGGACGCTCATCCTCGTCGTCGTCTTCCGAGCCCGACTCTGAGTCAGACCCGGAGTCGGACTCGCTATCAGCGCTGTTTGCACCATCTCCCGGTTTCTCCGCCTGAAGTACAGATCGTCAGCCCTTGCCTAGCAAATCCCCGTAGAATTGGCGTTGGAGTAGATATGCCTTTGGTTTCTTGATGTTGAACCTCATAATCCGCGGCTGCGCAGGCGCTGATGAGCCCATGCCGAAAGGGTCATCATCATCTTCGTCCTCGCCATTGTCCCCGTCCGCAGCAATAGTCCGGTCAATCTCACCAAACCCAACCTGCACAACCCTCAGCGGTGCCTTAGCCCCACGAGGGGCAGGCAAGTTCGCAGCACCCTCCAGCACCCAGTGTGAGTCGCCGAGCTCGGCCGCGCGCCGCTCAATCGCGGCCTGGTTGCGCCTGTTCTCCTCCTCAGCAGCGGCCTTGATTGCTGCGTGGTCGAAGAGCGCAGTGGCCGGGGACGATGTCTCTGCACCAGGTGCGCCAGCGGAGGGTGTGTGCGATGTCTTGCGCCGCTTAGCCGAGCCAGAGGTATCGTCGGTCGCGGTGATGGGGGTTGCAGGTGACGCGGAGGCGGGGCTCGAACCGGCAGCGGCGGCGGCAGCAGCGCCCCGCTGCATGAACTTCATAGATGCCAGGCGACTGGAGATAGACTTTGGTGTGGCTTGCTTTGGCATGGCTGCCATGCCGGCTACTGGGGTGGGAGCCATCTTCGGTCGGTCGCGGTTGTCGCAAAGTGAGGTTTCGTGAGAGTCTTGTGATGCTGAGATTGTTGGTGAAATGAATGTGCCAAAAAGTAACAGACACAATATAGAATGGTGCGCTGCTGTTGCGCTGTTATGTTGAGAGACTGGAGTTCGTTTGCTTTTCTTCAACCATCAACTCCTGTTCCACGCAAGCGGCACCTGATGAAGAGTTGCAGTCGACTTTTTTCCTTTGGATGGCAGCCGCGATCGCGTCAAAGGCCAGGTGCGCCAAGATATCTGGCTTGGCAGCCTGTCGTTCTGACGCACAGACCAAACCTTGGCTTCGGGTTTCTTGGCCTGATCCCTCTTCCGAGATTCAGCCGGCGCCGCTTGGCCAGAGCTCCCGACCACCACACAGCCAATCCACTCATCCATTGGAACGTCAATTGACGACGGTGCCTCCCAGCTCCGGGTTCCGGGCCCGATCGAACAACCACCCAAGGCCCCTCAACACCTGCCCGCGAGGACTACAGCCCACAACTCCTTTCCGACCGAACTTCCAACCCCTCAACACAACCTGCATCAACCATGTACGCCTCTCGACTGCGGGTAGCGGCCGCCACCACTGCGCGGCATCTCTCGAGGCGGGCACCCTTGACGACTGCGCCGTTTAGCACCACAGCTCGCCAACTGGAGGCCGCGCAGCCTCCCTCGACTCCCGAGTCCGCCGATGCTCCGGCCGGAGCTGTGACAGAGGGCGGCGTGCCCGCTGCCGTCACGAACCAGGCGCCGAATCGTACTGGGATCTGGTCGCGCAGCCAGAGGCCGCGGGCGGAGGCCATGACGGGACCAAGGTTTGAGCAGACGGATTTTGAGCTGCAGGTAGGGCGAAGCCGCTTTCCTCAACCCGGTTTTGTCTCTATCATTCTGTTTGATTGAAGCTTTGATGTGGGAGGACGAGAATGGGTGGCGTTGTTCTAATTTATCCCTCGGCTTCTTCGAGAGTTTGCGATGTGGTATGTACAACATGTTGCTAACGGATATTGTTCTGTAGCCTCGGCCGTATGCGGCTATCGAGCTCATCCACAAGCAGCCGGTGCGGTGGACACACGATCGTGTCGTCGCGTGCGACGGCGGCGGCGGTCCCATGGGCCACCCCAAGATCTTCATCAACACGGATAAGCCGGAGATTGCCACTTGCGGTTACTGCGGCCTGCCTTTTGTGAGTGTTCCCCAAATCATTGATAATCCAGAGCTGGCCGGGAGCTGGGGCTGATTTTGTACTCTGTTTCCAGGCCAACGAACACCACCGGAAGCACCTTGAGTCCCTTCCAGAGACCTCTTATCCCCTCTCGTAGACGGGCAGGGCCTTTCGGGAAGGGAAATGGTGTGGAAATATGTACATATTGTTTGCAAGCAATCAATTCCGTTGGTGACACTTCCTAAGCCCCTGTTGCTGGGCGAACCTTGCTCCGTGACCTCAATGTTCTGAAAACACATGCTCACGTCACTGATTACTGCATCATTCAGTTTCAAGTACCGGAAATACATTGGCGCAGTTGTGCTCTGCGGTGCTGGCTTTGACATAGCAAGCATGATTCCGTCTTAATCACAAGGCGTGAGAGTTGAGAGGAGACAAGAAACCTTTCATATTATAAGAACCCCCTTTCTCCGTTCGGTAGCGCCATGCTTTGAACCGAAGCAGAGAAGAATCTTATTGCCTTGTTTTTTTTATCTCGGAGCCTCCATCAATCCCGTCTCATCATCCAAGTCTTCAATAGGTTGCCAAGGAACTTGAGTTCATCGCCTTCAATTTCCCGCGACCTTAGGCAGTAAGCCCGATGATCTGTGCCTTGAACGGTCCAGATCGGTAGTGATACATCCTGTTTCTGAGACCTTCTTCCTCGCATAGGCAGAATGCCCTCTCGGCAAAGGTCGTGGGGTGATTCCAGGGGGCCGTGAAGTTCCTAGAAAGAAAGTAATTACGTTGTTAGTCCACAACCACACTGTCCAAGATGTGACTTGGGCCTAGGAGCAAAACATACTCGTCGTCGCGATACCGATGCGCCATCTCAATGGTGAAGTTGCCGGGATGGAAGAAACTTGGTATGGCCACGTCGAAGGAAGTCTCCTTGTCAGACCAGCACCTCCGGTAGCCCACAGCACCACCCGTGCCGTCCTCGTTGGCGCTGATAGGCGTCGTGCCATCCCACGCCCAACGCGTCGTGCACCGCCCTGACGTGACAAGGTTCTGTCGGACTGAGTTGGGGTCGAACCAGTGGACTAGAAGCAAAACGCAACCGCATATAAGTTATTTCTGTTTCTCATTTCTCTCCAAGACCTCCCGACCGGGCCTTCCTTGTTTCTTGGATTTACTTACAGTCGAGTCTGCACTGGTATTCATTCTCGTGTTGAAGACGCTCGCAGAGAATGGACATGTCGGAGACCTCGTAGGGGTCAAAGTTGAACTGGGCAAGGTCTCGGAACGGAGCACCTTGTGAAAGCTGGGTGCCAATGGACCCAAAGATGTTTTTGAGCCACTCAGCGTCCACTCGCGCCGCCGCTAGGGGCAGCCCAGCGAAGGCAAGGTTGGCGATCAGGAAAGTGCTGGATACCATCGTAATTTCTTGAGGATGTGAGTCTCTTGTAGGGAAGAATCAAGGTGAGGAAGCGAGATGCGGGTGTCAACATGAACACAGAGGACTGAGGATGATATGGGATCATTCGTGATATTATACCTCCACGCACAAGTGAGAGATGTCAACGCCTTCTTGTCCCACCAGAATCTGCCGTTGTACCATTCTTGATCGAGGCGTCTTCGGGTTTCCTCGGCGGTGTAGGACATAGAGGGCAACACGGCCGAATGGAGAGCAAACAAGGCGGTAATTTGATGGGTCTGGGTGTACGAGCTTGGGTGGCGTCCGCGTCCCGTGGACTTCATCAAAAAAATCTTGTTTGCGATGAACACAGAAGCAGGAGTGTCTCCATATACTCATGAGCCGCAACTGTGTAGCTTGCTGGCCGGAATCTTTCCACGCATAAAGAAACCGTTTCTCTCATGGTTAAGGTTCTTCGGTTCCTGAGACACTATGGGAATGCCTTGGACAGCTTGGATATATATTTCGAAATCTCTCCGGACTGTTAGAACGCCGTGTGTTAAACCTATCAGTAATAATATAGGAAACCCTCCTCCATCGTCCTGTGGCATGCCTTGCTTGAAGTGAATACCCAAGGGCTTCGCAGGTGTCGTCACTATCGCCACTTCTGAACACCTGTGGCTTTTACATTTACTGAATCACGCCCCCAGACATCTGTGAATGAAGGAATTCGTGGTCCCATCGTTCTTTCCACCTCTCCCGAGTTTCACGTCCGCCCGGAACGGCCACGATATGGGGCCATTATGATGACAGCGGATCGGTTAAGTCGATTGGCGTCGTACACTGTGAGAGCCTGCTGCGTTGCCTGACAGATAGTTAATGCAAGAATGCATGGGATGGGACTTAAGATTTAATATTTGACAAGCAGGAGCCTCGAGGGGGGTCGGTGGTCACGGTCGAGGTGATGGATATAGGCAGAAATAGTCCTCAACATTGAGAAGACCCGCTGAGGCTACGAAGACAGGTTTGTTGAAAGCAGACCAGGCGATTCCCACAGGTCGGAGAGAAAGGATTGATAAGCGTCTTATATTTACTGTATAGAAGACACGCGGTTGTAGTCGCAAGCAGCCAAGACATAGAATAGCTGATGTGTCTGTCTTCCATTGTCGACGGAGCTACTTCCTCAACTCGCTGATCGTCTCGTGATACAAGTCCAAAACTTCCTCGGCCTGTCTTCGGTCAGGAGGCACCTAAGATTTCCATTCCCAGTTCGGAGAGGCTTTCAGCTCTTCAGGTTCTCTGGTGGATCATGTCCAACCTGGCTGGGAAAGGAAAGCTCGATGCTACACTGTAGTATAGCACAACCACTTTGACAGACACGCTGAAGGAGAGCGGCTTCTCAGTACATACATGCCGATTCTGATAGGATATTCAACCCGGAAATCCCGGCAAGACCTGAAAATGGAAAGGATACAATTTCTTATTCGGTTTTCTGCTCCTCCCTTTTGCCATGTTCTGGATACCTCAAGTAGGTACCTCTTCCAAGTTCTCAAAGAACTGCACAACCCAACACAGGACCGAGCACCAGAGGATAGCCATGAAACCATGAGGTGAAGCTGCTTCATCACTCTCCTGAGCATTGGATGCGCTAACGGGCACCGCCACCATGCAGCATCTCGCTAGCGCACCGCGGCGCACCGCGGCGCACCACAGGCCGGTCGAAGCCAGGTGTTCCGGGGGCGTGGGTTCCATTGCATGCTTGAGGCGCAGACTGTTATGGACCCCGCGCTGATGTGCCCCAAGAAAGCCGGCTTGGTCGTCAGCACCACGGAGACCGTTAGGGCTGGAATAAGGTGGGGTGGAGCGGGGCAAGATATTCCAATTCCCCATCCCGTCTGAGCTGAGATCCATCATCAAGAACAGCCTGGAAATGCGAAGGCCCATCCGTGTCCTCAAACATCTCAGCCCAACAGGAAAATGGTTTAATGCCTATGTGCATTGTGGAAAGACGCAGCATATCTATGCTCGACCAAGCCAAGCTGAAGAGAGAACTGAGTCCCCAGTTTATTAGTAGCCTCAGCTCCATCCAATGGACCGATGGCGCTGTCTTTCATGACAACCTCTCTTGTATCTACTCCAGGTTGTCGGTCACACACCATGCTCTACGGCAAAATGCATCCCGTCTAGCATGGCAACCCAGGCACAGAAACTCTTCGCTGCCATCCAGGGAAGTGCGAGCTGCCAGATCCTGAGAAGAACCAACTTATTCAAGCCATGTTCATCTCAACCTTGCGCCCTGCTTGCTGCGATATTTGATGAACGGCCGAGTAAGCCCAGAACGAGGTTGTATCCATTGATACCTCCCTCGTCCACAGCTGGCCCACACTCCAACAAAGCCGGCCCAGCCTTGATGCCTTGAAGTCGATCCACCGGAATCCCTGTCAACCCCCCATCCGCGAATGCGGCGTGGTGTATCGTCGGGAGGAGCAGGACCCAAGCTCCCGCTACATCACCGCAGACCAGACCCATGGCTGGCGCTTGTTGCATGCTGCATCTCTGCCGATGGTGATGGTGCATTTCGTCTCAACGGCCCCTCCGACAGCCCAACACTCTCTCCTCAGGTGTTTGTCCTACTGTGCGAACCCAGATCCGTGATTTGATAGTAGTGCCTTGGATACCTACCTACCTAGTAGGCTGGCATCCCCATGGTCTCGCGCCGTTCTCAATCTCTTGTCATCGGCATCGCCTCGTCTCTCGACTCGACTCCAGGCCTCAGATCTGGGGTTTAACCTAGCCGCATCCTCACTGCCCGGGACCACCCCAGGTACGGAGTAGTTAGCGCTGGACGGCTGGATCGCAACAGCTTGCGGTCTTTTACGGTTCCCGTCTCCCCGCACGCTGACCCGTGCAGGGTCCTTTTACCACAGTATTATTTTCGAGTCATGCCCTCGCCTATCAACCCAAAGAGCAGCAAATAGCAGAGGCGAGAGCTCCTCTCGACGTTGATCATTGTCGCGGCAGCCAAGAGTCATTTTTGGGAGCCGCCCATCTCTTTGTTTGCCCCTCTTTTGGCCTTCAACGAGGCACGAGTCCAAGCCCAAAGCATCCGATCTCATCCCTCCCCCTTTCGACCCACCTTACTGCTCTGTCTCTTTGGGCCTGGTACTGTACCTTGGCCAGGCACCATCTCTTTGATTCTATCCAAGAAGTCTCTGGAAACCTGGCAGGATGCCGTCCAGACTCCATTGGTCTGGGAAGAACAACCGCTCTCAACACAACTTGGTGGGGACGACAAGCGCCGAGGACCCTACCCCGACTTGGGTGTCCACTGCATCAGCGGCATCACCAGCAACAGGAACACCAGCTGCTGCGAGCCCCTCGAGTAGTGGTTCGGTCGCTGCCAACCCCCCATCCTCAGCCTCGCCCAATACGGCCTTCAGCTCCCGGGACTCCTCCTTTCAGCCCGACCCCAACGTCGGGTCTGGTAATCACGCACCACCACAACACCACCACCACCAACAACCCCAATCCCAGGAGCAACTCCAACAGGAGCAGCAGGAGCAGAAATCTCCTCCTCCCCAGTCGCCACCACATCTTGCCAATATCTACGGCGCGCCTGCTGGGACCAACCCCACCAATATTCCGCCGCAGCTGCATCACTCGGCCAGCGTGTCGGCGGCGTTCGACTCGCGACCGAAGCGAGAACAACAAGATTTCGGAGATCAGGTCACCCGCTCCCAATCGTACCGTTTCTCTCAGAGTGCCACCGCACAGCAATCTCCCACCTCACCGCAACAGCTGATTGCCCAACAACAACAACAACAGCCGCAACAGCAACAGCCCCATCATTCCCACTTTCACCATCTTCGGCACCACCATCACGATCAGCAAGCTCAACCCCAGCCAGGATCGTCATCAGTCGAAGACCTCGTCAGTAACGCCAGCGACCCGAACATCTCGTCGCCGATCCTCGGTGGACAACCTCCCTTGTACGGCCCACAGTTTCCGACGCCTCAACCACCAAGTTCTCAGAAGAAAACATCCACCATCAGACTCATCAAAAACATTCTCAATCCACGGGGCCAGGATTTTGCTCACCAGCAACGCAATCAGCTGCACGACAGTTCTTCGGGCCCCAATCGCAGAAATTCCAAGCGTGTGAGCCTTCCGCCATCGCCGTATCCTCCCGCTCTCCGTTCTGGTGCCTCCCAGGTTTCTTTGGACCAACCGCAGCAATACGACTGGCAGAACCAGGCCCCCGCAGTGCATCCATCCCCGCTTCAAGGAGTAGGAGATTTCCAGGAGCAGCAATACGTTATACAGGAGTCTGACCATCCTCTGCCCCTGCAGATTCCCCAGGAGATACAGCATCCTACCATCCGGACCGTGCCTCCCGACGCCGAGATTTCGTCTTATTCGGAGGCTCAGCACCTGCAGCAACAATATCAGGTTCTGGGATCGCAACAGCAGCCGCAGCAGCAAGGACAATACCAGCCCGGCAACCCACAGGCATTTTCAGGACATCTAGCCAAGCCCTTGCCCAACCCAGAGACAGTGTCGCAGCTCTCGCATGAGTCTCCCTCTACGGACTCGGATCAACGGTCTGCTTCCAATCTGTCTGCGCAGGCTGGACAATCTCCTGCCATAGGTTATCAACCAGCCCCAACACAGGATATCCCCGGCCGGCACAATCCGCCCCACGCTGCGGCCCAGCCCCCGCAATCGCAGCAGCTCCAGCAACAACAGAACATGGCCCCACCAACCGGCGGCCAGCCACCCAGCAGGCGATCGCAGGACGTTTCTGACAAGATGCGCGACCAGGCGCAGCCGCCCTCCGGGCCGCCGCCCAGCTACCGGCAGAGCCAGCAATCAAACATGAACCCATTGCCCCCAGCTCCGAACGCGGGTGCGCCAAACTCCAACTTCCCCCGTCCGAGCAACGCGATCGAGGGTCAGGCAGATGCGCCGGGGCGCAATAGCCCGCAACCTCCGCCGCCAGCTCAAGAGCAGCAGGAGTTGGAGAAGGCGTTCAAGGAACTTTGTATGATCACTTTCCTTCCTTCTCCGCTTTGGATCAGCTCAGCTAATAATATCATTGTCGCAGTGACCAAGTACAAGAACGTCAAGCGTCTCTACTTCGATGGCAAGAAGGAGATTGAGCAGCTCAATGCCCAAGTGGAACAGCTCCAGAATGCTATCGCCAACCAGCGCATGTCGCAGAGCCGCACGTCCCTGGACGACAGCGAGTACACAACGCGCTTCAACCGGCTGAATAACTCCATCAACAACCTCTCGTTCAACATCCGCAAAGACTGGAGGTCGCTTCCAGAGTGGCTGGTTCCTTACGTGAGCGCCGACGCCCTCAAGACTGGCAAGCAAGAAATGACAGCTGTGGGGAGAGCTGTTATCACACGTTGGATCGTGGATGAAATATTCAACCGTTGCTTCCATCCGGGTCTGGACCCGGCGCTGAGCCGCCAGCTCAAGGCCGTCGAGCTCAACATCCGCCACTTCAGCTACACGATGAATAGCCAGGAGGAGTTTGACGCGCTGACGAGCAAAGTGGTGGCATGGCGCATGGCTACACTTGAAGGGTTGCAGGATGTTTTGCGCAGCCCTGAGAGCACCGAGAATCGCAATGAGTTCACGCGGCGCGCCACGAGCAACCTGACGGCATATCTGGTCAAGCACCTGGCCGACCCGCCCCCGCCGGGCGTCGACGGCTCCGCAAGCATGATTGTGGAACTGGCTGTCGGCATCGCCAGCAACCTTCCCCTCGAGAGCCGCGACGTCGCCGTTCTCTACCCGCTTCCGGAGTCGCCCATCCAGCCAGAGCTGATGGAGGTGGAGAAGACGGGCCTGCCGCCCCTGGAACCCCGCAATAACACCTCGGCCTCGGATGCCACCAACGGTCATGAGGACCAACAGCAACAGCAACAACAACAACAACAACAGCAACAACAACAACAACAGCAGCAGCAGCAGCAGCAGCAGCAGCAGTCGGGCACTGCAGAAGATGGAAAGGAAGGGGGTGTAGCCAACGGTAAGGAATCAATTTCACTTGATAAGGCTTCTGCGACGGAGAGCAAGAAGGAAGAAACACAAGACCAAGAGCAGGGAGGCGACAAGCAGAACGCGGCGGGTAATAGTGTTCCTGCGAACGATGATGCTGGCGCCGGCGTCGGGGACGCGATCGTGGTCGTGACGGGGCCGGACGGGAACAACGACGCCAGAAATCCAAGCTTTGCTGACGGTGCTACAGCTCCTCAACCGCCGCCAGTGCCGTCCAAGGAAGGACCCAAGGTCCGCTTCGCAGGGTTTGTGGCCGTCGAGGTCCGGGGTAGACAGGTGCTGGTCAAGGCGCCCGTGTGGACTTTATAGGATAAGTCACGCATGAGGAGGTACGTATTCATTCCTGGTTGTGGTTTGGTTATGGGATTGTGAATTTGACGGGCCGGTGCTTACCTCACGTCTTCCAGATCAGCTGTGACAGTGAGACGCGGTAGAGGAATTGGCAGAGGAACGTATAGGCCATGTGATGTTACGGCATGGTGACATGTGTGTTAAATGAGATTGGTGACATGAACAAGATATGATTGGACATGGTAAGGTAGGCAAGGAAGATGATGTGGATGAACAAATGCGGGGTTCTCTGGTTGATGATTTTCATGTTTTCTATGTTTTGGTCGTTGTTGATAGCTTGGCCGATTAGGTTTTGTCGAGAGGTGTGGTGATGGCGGTTTGTTTTTGTTGTCTTCTTCTTGATGCTAGGTAGCTTGTGTCTATGATGTTTATATATACATACCCCTTGGGTCCTTCGATTCCAAGCACTATGGAATTGCTCTTCATCTTGTATCCACGAGATACTTTTCCCCACCAAACGACCAGTTGGTGACTTTCGTTGGGACACGCCGTGGAGGGGCACAGAGGTCACCCCACCTCTCTTCCCATAGCCTCACCGCCTTCCTAATATAGCAATAAACTCGAAGCTGCCCCTCCATGGCCCCTCCATCCATGCTGGGTAGGATCGGCAGAATTCTTGATGGCACTGACGGAGCCGACTTCCGCTCCTGGCCCCCATGGTTGACATTCTCTTCTCAAAGAGAACCAACTCTTAGAAATTTCAAAGGAAGACATACAATGGCAGCTCAATCCTCAGCCCCGTCATATCTGGAGCCTTCCGTGCTCGGTACGAAGGAGTAGTACGTCTTTTCCAGCTGGTCCTCACGCTCCTTGGCAATAAACCTTCTTTTATATATCTTTGCTTGATATCACTAACACCAATCCCTCCAATCCCCTTCGGACAAAAACAGCTGGGACAAGCTTTACGAGAAGGAACTCTCCAACCATGCCGAGAACCCCGAGGACGAAGGCACCGTGTGGTTCGATGACTCAGACGCCGAGGCAAAGATTGTCGCCTTCCTCGACGAGCGCGAACAAGAGGAACAACAACAGGAGTTGGCGCAAGACGGCAACGATGGCGAAGGGGTAGAATCGTCCAACCACAAAAAAGGACTGGGCCGGCGGCTGGACCGCCGAACCGCGTCCGTCCTGGATCTGGGCTGCGGCAACGGCAGCCTGCTGTTCGCCTTGCACGACGACGGGTGGACCGGCAGGCTGGTGGGCGTGGATTATAGCGAACGGAGCGTCGAGCTTGCGAGGGCCGTGGGGAGGGAGAGGAGGAGGAGGAGACGGTTGGGGTTGGGTTCTGATGACGATGAGGAAGAAATGGAGGAGCAGGGGCAAGGAAAGAAACCCGAGACCGAGACAGGAGAAGACGACGACGAAAAAGAGGACGTCTCCTTCCAGGTCTTCGACATCCTCCGCTCCCCAGCTTCCCTCCTCTCCCCGGACCCGTCCTTCCCCGGCTGGGACCTGGTCCTCGACAAGGGCACCTTCGACGCCATCAGCCTGTCTCCCGAGATCGACCCAGCCACGGGCCGGCGCGCATTCGAAGGGTACGGTGCGCGCGTCCTGGCGCTGCTGCGCACGGGCGGCCTGTTCGTGGTGACGAGCTGCAACTGGACTGAAGAGGAACTCAAGGTTTGGTTCGATGGCTGTTCGTCATCGGCCGAAGGAGGCAGAAGAGGCGCCGCCAAGTTGAAGCTCGCGGGGAGGATTGAGTATCCTAGCTTTAGCTTTGGCGGGGTGAAGGGACAGACTATTAGTACACTTTGTTTTGAGAAGGTTGGAGGGGATTGATTTTTGAGGGAGGTTGCCGAGTTGGCTGGTTTCGGGGGTCGATCATCATGTTTTAGGTTTGGTTATAGAAGGGCATCAGTTTCACGGCCTTTGGGGCCAAACATGAGCTTCCTCAATATACCATCATGAACCACCTGTGATTCAATATCGAAGAAAACTCGGGAGTCATCGTCTATTGGTCTCTTCTCAAGAAAGATGGACAAAATCCCCAGCGCAGCCTGCACTGCCTCTTCTCACGCTCCTTCTAGGTCCATGCCTCACGTATCAACCAGGGGCTGGACTTCGATTATCTCTCCCCTCGTCCGTATTCCCCTTTATCTGGCACCGGTTCTTTTCCCCATCTACCTCTTCCCAATCCCCCATATGCTCGCGAGAGCAACAGCCAACACCATAACTTACGTCACCTCCATCCACCAAACCATCCCCTAACGGCACACACGTACCCACCAAACCAGAGTGAACGAAGACAGAGCGTGATGTGGAATGTCTTGACTTCCTTCGTTCTTTTCGCATGGCGGTATCTCCCTGAAGAAAAGCAAGCCCGACAAAGAGGAGAAAAATCTAGGTAACTTTCATGACACGGAGACGAACGTCCCAGTTTGCCAGCCCTACCCAATCCGATTGCACCCTACAACACCACGCACAAACGAGAGAGGAAAAGTTGTGTGTGTGAGGGGGACTGAGGTTATGAATCAAGGCGCAGCGAAGACGAGAATTTGAATGGTTTCGTGATCACCAGACTCAGCTCGGCTCATGGGGAGGGACTCAGAACAAAAAGACGGGACACATTAGAACAACAAATCATTCATTAGACACAGACACATCCTTCTCCCCCCACCCTCTATGGTGATGTGTTCATCGGCTCTCCCTGCGCAGCAGCGGCGCCCGCGGCCGCAGCCTCGGGGGTCTGACCCGTTGCCGCAGCTGCAGCAATGGTAGCAAAGTAGCGAACATCAACATCCTCGTCCTTCTGCAGCTTCTCGAGGCAGGGCATGATGCGCTCATCAATCAGCTGCTGGCCCTTGGGCGACAGCGGCAGGTTGACCTTGCCTTGTTGCTCTAGAGTGTAGATAGTGCCCTCCTCGGGCAGGCGGCGCAATACGGCAATGAGAGCCGAGTACGTCTTGGCCACGTTGAATCGGATATTTGGGATATCGTCGTTCGTAAGTTTTTCGAGCATGGGCAGGATTGACTTAGAAATCACGTCCATGGTCACCACACTGGCGAGCGTCTGCGTGCTTCCGTTAGCGCTGACCTTTGTCGGATCAAACGAGGAAGAGAAGAAATATACCGAGATGGCAAAGCACGTTGTCATCCTATAAAGGTAGTTGGGATGCGCACCCATCGCCATGACCTTCGGGATAATAGCCTCGTTGGCCCATTCGACGCCAAACACCTCAGTAAGTTTTTTGAGGTTATGGGTGGCGGCCTCGCGGATAGAGAAGACCGTGTCTCCGAGCCAGCCCATGCACAGCTGGCTAAGCTTGTCGTCGAAAAACTGAACACCCAACTGGCTGGCGAGCAGGGGCATGTGGCCGATAATAGCCAGACGCACACGCCACTGCTTGTCCTCGGCGAGTTGGACGATAGCGGGGAGGAGGGACTGGGCAAGCAGGTCGATACCAATGACCTGGTTCACCAGCTCAAGCTTCGAAATAATGTGGAGGCGGACTTCGGGGAATTCGTCCTTGAGCATCTGGAGGAACATGGGCAGCAAATGATCGATAGTCCTGCGGTACAGCAAGTTAGCGATTGTAGAAACTGGTTGGGTCCCGGGAAAAAATCCTACTCTTGCTTGCCCAAGATCGGAGCCAGACCGCTGATCTGTGTGCCGAGGGCGGCGCGGACGTGTTGCGACGTGTCCGAGACCAGGTTCTCGATGGTGCCCATGATGTCGTTGAGAAGGGTATTCCGGTCAACCAAGGCGCAGAAGCCGGGGATCTGGCCAGCAATGGCGGTACGGACCTCGGCCTCGTTGTCCTTGAGCAGTTTCACAAACGCCGGGACAAGATCTCGGGCCACCACCTCCTCGTCCACAGCCTTCGCGATTTTCTCGAACCTATCCGCAATCATGTAGCGGACGCGCCAGCTCTTGTCGTCTATCAAACTGCGGAGCGAGGTGAGGAGGACGCCATGGCTCGCCTGCTGTTCCTTGGGCACCACTTCGGCGATGGAGATAAGGACTTCGACAGTGAGCAGACGCACGCTGTCCTGATCGTCCTGGACGAGGTGTTGGAACAGGGGTATCATCTCTTCAATGACGATCGCGGCGGGCATTTCCTTGACAAACTTGGCCAGGTGCGTGGCGGCCTGGCGGCGCACCATGGGGGTGTCATCGTGGACCAGCTGGCCGAACTGCTGGCGGAGCTGTTCTTGGACAGGAGGCGAGACCTTGGAATAGGGCACCGTGTAGAGACCGCACCCGGACACCTTTGATGTGAACCAGTCGGCCTTGGAGAGGCGGATGGTTAGGGGGACAAAGTATTCCTCGATTTGCTGCTGTGAGAGCTGTGTGCAGATCTTGTTGAGAGACTCGACAGCCTGCAGTAGAGCGATCATGTGTCAGCCAGGTCGCCCCTTATCGCCTTCCCTCCTGGTTGGTCTAGTATTTGTGAATTTTTCGGGGCAAGCGGTGTGGGCGAGTTACCTTATCCCGGACGACGGGTTCCTCGATGGCTGCGAGGTTCTCGAGCGGGGAGAGCAGGACGTGACCCCACTGGGGACCGCCGACATACTCGATGAAATTCCCGAGCTCCTCGCTCAGGGCCACGAGGACCTCATCCTCATCCTCGACGGATTCTGCATCCAGAGAGTATCTAGTCAGTGCTCGGTCGGGCGCGGTAGGGTCGAATCCAGCGACAAGTGAGGGGGGGAAACGAAGGCGGAGCGGGGCGGGGAACGCAGACCATCAAGAAAGGGAATGAGCTCGTCGCGAGTGCGCTCAGCGCCCAGAGCTAGGGCGATGGTGGAGAGCCGGTGGATGGCATTGAGGCGAAGGAGAACGTCGTCGTGCTGTGCGTCGGAGAGGATATATTAGCCAGAGGAGAGAGCGCGGGAGGAAGGGTGCAAAAACGCAGGAGTAATCGTAGCAGCCGTGGGCGTGCCGTTTGGACGTGACCGCCAGAATCATCCTGCAATGCGATGGGCAGGCAATACCTTCAATTCATCGATCAGCACAGCGATGGGGTACAGCTCCTCGGTGGCATTTGTCGCGTCAGCCATGGCGGGCGACTCTGCAGAAACGAAGGACGCTGTGGTCGGGTGAAACCGAAAGGTCGAATGTCGATGTTTTTGTTAACCCGGAGGGGCGGTCGGGTTCCGTGTCGAACCTAGATCAGAAGCTCGGTGGGTTTGGGCAGGTCGCTGGGCACGGGGGCCAGGCTTTTGGAGGATGCTCTGCTTGGGTTGCGGCGGGATGGGTGATGCAATGGGGAGAGTGGGCGGCTTGTTTGGGGCCGACCGGGGGCGTCCTGGGCAGAGGTGCTGCGACCTGATGTGGGAAGAGGGTCCGGTTCTGGGCCGGGCTTGGTTTGGTTTGGTTTGGTTTGGTTGGTGTCAGGTAGGTTGTGGTTACGGCGTTGGTAGTTGTGTTTTGGTTCGGGATGATGGCAGAAGCTTTTCTCTTTGCTCTTCAAGTCAAGTCAGGTACTTAACAGAGCCAGCCCAGGTGGCCCAGGTCCCTTACACCAAAGTCCTTGGCTGTCGCCCGATTGTGAAAAAGAAAAAAAGAGGGGAATGAAGACAAATCTTGAGTGTGGATTGAGCCACACAACACGGACGACCAAAACACGAGAAGAGCAAGACTTGAATGTGCCAGCAGTCGAGACGACGTCAGGTAGGGCAAGGCGAGTTCAGTTTAGGTTGGGATGCAAATTTGATGTTGTGTGTTTCACAGAAATTTCTGGCTTCTAGATGCAATGGGTGGATGGAATAAAGAGGAGGTGAATTGGACCGAACCCGCCTCTTAGCAAAGCACTGGACATGGAGCTCCAAGAGACAGGAACATCCAGCTGGAAGGGGGGATAAGGGGAAGGAGGTCAACCACCTCAGCTGCGCTCTCCACTGGTGGCACAGTGCCGCCCCCCAAAATGCGGGGCTGAAGCTGGCAACGAACTGGAAGCGCTGGCTGAAGCCGCGAGGGGACGGGAGACCGGGCTCCATGTCAAGGTGGGGCAATCTGCAAACACCCAACCTCCATCACCTCCATGAAGCTGGAACCAGGAACGAAGAGGTACAGCTTAGATATGGTATCACCTTACTTGTAAGTAGTGTACCCACTTCAGTGGTGGTCAGCCGAGAAAGAGCCATGTAAATTATGAACGACCTCAAGATGTATCTATCTCAGCTTGTAGGAGTCCGCTCGAATAAACGGTAATGCCAACGCTCCGGGTTGTCACCCTTGCAAACCCATCAGAAGCCCAAAACTCATTTCATGATACGCAGCAATTTCGCTGTTTCCCTGGCCGAATGTGAACGCTTTCCACTGTTCAACACGCCGTACTGATGGTGTCTACCTAGATGAGGTACTACCCAATTTCCATATCTTCCATCTCCTGCCCGCCTTCCTCATCTTTGGCCTTCTTCGAAGTCTTGACCCCGAGGAGGCCATTTGGCTCACTCTTCCTGGTTGTGGCCAGGCCTCCGCTCCCGCCACCAACACCACCCGCCGCGGTGAACATGCCCTTCGTCCCAACTGCCAACTCAGAGAGCTTGTCCTGCAAGACACCGAGTGCGGCGGGCATCATACCCGTACTGGCGCTACGGTTCAGCGTTGACGGCGCCCTAGCTTCTGGCGTCAGCGCTTCATGAGCCGTCTCGACACCCGCCAGTACCGACTGTGAGGCTCGTAAACTCGGCGTCTGGGAGGTCGGCTCGGGTGAGCTTCGCGCCCCATCGCTACCCGATGGGCTCGGGTCAGCAGACAGCGCCGACGAGTACGCGGCGACTCGCTCAGCCGTAGCGATGGAGGCGTTGATATCGCTGTTCATCTCGTCATCGGTGCGGTTGAACATCTGGTGCCACCACCGAACGTCGCCAATGCGCGGGAAGATCAAGCGCTCCTTTCCACGAACATGATCATCAACGGTAGGGTCGTACTGGTCGTTGACAAACTCCTGTCGCCGGCTCAAAAAGTATGCCCAGACGCTGCGTGTGCGCTCGCGCAGCTTGGCCTCCTGTCGTTGCCGCTCGTTGTTGAACAAGAATGTGCCATACTGGCATGAGTACACATGATAAAGCAAGCGCCGCAGAAACCGCTCGTTAAATTCAAATCGCGTCGGGTGTTGCCTTAACAGCTGGTATGTGGCGTCCAGGAATTGGTGGAAGACAGGCGATACGTCCTTCAGTTTTGTTGCGCAGTCCTCGGAGACAGATGTGGCACCCTGTTTCGCATCTTCGACGCCCGAGGCCTCCTCAGAATCCTGCGTTGCCGGTGCGTCCTTTTCGCCGCTCACGTTTTTGCTCCAGAACCGCTTCGCACTGGCCAGGGCGTTCTCGATGGCATCCCCACGGCCTTCGCTCTCACCAGGCCTGATGGTCGTGCCAGCCAATGCGTCATTGTCCACTGTGAACCAGCTCTCATGGCTCATGTGCCCCGACCGCAGCTGGAACATGTGCCCAAACGAGAGCCAGTCCTTCTCCACCAACACAATAAAGCCCTCGATGGTACGATAATACGGGTCCAGCATCAGCTGTGCAAGGGCGCTGAGCTGGCTCGTCCGGTCCCATCCATCCGAGCAGTGAATCAGAACATGCGAGTGTTGGATGCCGACCTGTCGCGCGATGATAGCCGCGCCGTCCAGGATTCCGCCGATGTGCTTTAGCCACTTGCTCTTGGCCAAGAGTTCCCGGTTCGGGGGCAGAGGCGAGAGGTCGGCATCTTTGATGGCGTTGACTACCTTCTCGAGCGAGTCTCTCATGACATGGATGTTGTCGATGTTCAAAAACACCTTCTTGGCAAACTTGTAGTACTCCATGTTTTCAGACCCCATCCCTATCGCCTGCATCGCATACGAGTTGATGGCAGGCCGCGCGTCAACGATCAGGTTGTGTTGCTGGGCGCCATAGATCAGGCGCTTCCCGGTCTTGGGGTCGTACTGAGGGCCGGCTCCTGCGATCAGTTCGTCCTCCATGCGAATCCGCTCCAGCTCGGGCCCTGAAAGGTCGGCATCTGCACTAAGATCCACGTGGCTAGATGACGGGCTCCGGTCTGGACTGGACGACAAGAGAGTGTCTAGCGAGTCGCTGACAGAGAAGCAGGCTGCCACGAGGCGTTCATCCTGAATGCTGCGCTTCATGCGGAGTCCCACGAATGGCTGCGAGCTGCGTGTGATGGTGCAGTTGTTCACCGGGTGCAGGTAGCTCAGAACCGGTATTCGAGCACGAGAGCGGAAGGCCGCCGCGTATTTAAGGGTGTTGTCTGATATTCTGGACGGCACTACCAGCAACGCCGGATAGGTTGGCGAGAAAGAGTAGTCTTGGTTAATGGTGGATATCCTCCACCCCACGTCGGGAGACTTTTCACTAATGCCTTGCCGCTTGAACTCCGCCCTGACATCGTACAGATCCCAGCCATTGATCTTATTCTCGGGGGAGCCAGGTGGCGGAGTGTAGTGGAAGGCTAGGAGGTTCTCGACACTTCCCAGACGGCACGTCCTCGCACGTATAAACTCAAAGGCGTCTCGAGCTTGTTTGTCGTCTGGGAAGTTGAAGCAGACAAACGTGAAGTCTCTAAACCGAAGGCGTATGGACGATGGAATGCCGCTCGAGGGAGGTGTAGGTCTGAGGATGCAATTTGAAATGACGTGAAACGCAAACCAAGCTTGCCTCGCCGGTTGTTTTTTCTTACCCGGCGACGACCCGGCAGCAGTCTGTAGCGTTGACTCAGGCGGGAATCGGAAGACAAGGTGATAGTCGGTCAGCACGAGATCCCCGAGCTCAGGCTTCCCCCCTCGCAGCGCCTGCACGTTGGAAAACACCTGGATGATGCTTCAGCATACCGCCCGACAGACCAAGAACACGGGCTTCTCTTCACATACGTGCTTCGTTTGAGGAACCGACATGACGGCGGATAGCGAGGTGTCCAGGTACGGGGAGGCCAAGAAATGGTCGCGGGCGCGGTCAGCACGGAGGACGAGATTCAGGAACGGGAACGGAGACAATGGAGCACCGGGTCCCTTCAGCAGTAATAAGAGGCGGGCATGGTCATCACAGGAATTGAAGAATGAGCGATGCAAACAGAGCCCAAACTCTTCAAGTGGGTGTATTTTCGACGAGAGAAACAGACGCTCAAAGGAAAGGAAACCGCTGAAGACGCGACGATGGAATCACAAGACCTTGATCCTAGCCTGGTGCTTGCTTGGCTCGAGGTGGTCAACACAAGCTGACGGCAGGCCTGACGTTGACGCTGCCCCACCTTCCCATCCCATCGCTAAGGTTGCAGCCACCCCCCGCTGGTTCCCGATAAGTAGAGATAACACCCCTCCCCCACCTTGGCGTAAGGCCATTGGCCCCAGAAAACCCTACTCCACTTCCCTTCCCAAAACAGAAACCATTCTCACAGCCCACCAAGAATTCGCAAAAAGCCCTGTGAAGGTCGAATTTCCCCAATCCGAAAAATCGTCCCGGCGGGTGGTGCACATCGCGACGACAGCCTCAACCTCTGCAACAACTCCAGTCGAGAGAGGAAACTCAATCGCCAAACCGCAATCATGGCTGTTCCCGGCACTCAGATGTAAGCCCAGAGCCCCCGTCGTTTTGCGAATGGCCAGCCGAAACCAGCTCCTTCGGAACCTGCTGGCTTCTTCTTCTGCTGCTGGTGTTCCCGACTCGAAAAGTCCACATGGCTGACTTGACTCTCGTCCTGCAGCTCCAAGCGGAGAAAGTTCGTCGCCGATGGCGTCTTCTACGCCGAGCTGAATGAGTTCTTCCAGCGTGAGCTGGCCGAGGAGGGCTACTCGGGCGTCGAGGTCCGCGTCACTCCGACCGTCACCGACATCATCATCCGCGCCACCCACACCCAGGAGGTCCTCGGCGAGCAGGGCCGCCGCATCCGCGAGCTCACCAGCCTCATCCAGAAGCGCTTCAAGTTCCCCGAGAACTCCGTCTCCCTCTATGCCGCCAAGGTCCAGAACCGCGGTCTCTCGGCCGTCGCTCAGTGCGAGTCTCTCCGCTACAAGCTCCTCAACGGCCTGGCCGTTCGCCGTGCCTGCTACGGTGTCCTGCGCTTCATCATGGAGTCGGGCGCCAAGGGCTGCGAGGTCGTCGTTTCTGGCAAGCTCCGTGCCGCCCGCGCCAAGAGCATGAAGTTCACCGACGGCTTCATGATCCACTCCGGCCAGCCCGCCAAGGACTTCATCGACAGCGCCACTCGCCATGTCCTGCTCCGCCAGGGTGTGCTTGGTATCAAGGTCAAGATCATGCGCGGCAGCGACCCCGACGGCAAGGCCGGCCCCCAGAAGTCTCTCCCGGATGCCGTCACCATCATTGAGCCCAAGGAGGAGACCCCCGTTGTGCAGCCCATGAGCCAGGACTACGGCGCTAAGGCCGCCGCTGCCGCGGCTGCTGCTGAGGCTGCCCGTGCTGAGGAGGAAGCTGCTGGTGAGGAGCCCGCCCCGGTCGAGCAATAGGAGCGTAACGACTCGGGTGATGTGGCTTCTCGTGCCAGGGACGACGGCCCTCTGAAGGCTGCTGGTGGTAACAATTGGGAGGCTGGTGCCCCGGCTACTGACGCGGGCTGGGAGGCTGCTCTTCCCGATGCTGCTGGTGCCGCCGGTACTGACAGCGTGGAGGGCAATGGCACTGCCTCGTGGTAAATCGCAAAACATAGGACCGGCGATTCCCTGGCCGCGAGGAGGGGTTTTCTTTTCGAGCGGCACGCCACACCGCTTGGCTCTAGGGTTTTAGTGTGGTGAAATGGGAACCAAGTTTCGGCGTCAAACTTTGAGCATTTGTGCATTGAGTCTGCGGAATGGGAAAAACGGACGGACGGTGCTATGGGGAAGGGCGGTTGTGTAGCTATCCAGGCAACCCGGTGAATGAAAAATCGGATACCCTGGACTCGGCTGGGGAAATGAAGATTTGAACGTGCCCATCTTGTGCTGTGTGATGTGAATGTTGTTGACCTTGGAAAAAGCAGCTTCCCAGAGGCCAGACTCCAAGGCCGGTGTGCTCTTCTGGCGGCGTGATTCTCCGCGAAGAGAAAACTTCTTCACGGTCAAACTGTTCAGTCCTCCCAGTGTCTCTCCGTCTACGCTCTTCTCATGACGCTTGTTTCGGTCACTAAGGCATGGAGGACCTAACCCGACTCGATGTTCACATCTGTGAGTAAAAATGACAATGTCTCTTCTTCGTATGGTTAGCTTGGGTAGCCGCATATCTACATTCTCATTCGACCAGGGCACTCCGACTTTTGACGTGAGACCTGGCAACAACTGCAAATTCTAGAGAGCAGTGGATGCACGACGGCCTTAATGAATCACAAGGTGACTTGGGACAAATGAGGAAAGAACTGCTATGGTGCTTAACGGACCTCACTTTGCAGATTGATGTTGTGCTCAGGAGTTCCAGCCTCTACCGGACAAGGGATGGAAGTTGCAGGCAGAGGGGAGCCCGTAAAGATGGGAGGCAAACTGGAACTTCGGATGGGCAGTGTCTTCCAGGTTGAAGGGTGCCATGTTGGGTATCCGATGTGAAGGCATTGAGTGATTGAAGCGCCGTGGACCTGAGCAAAGGCGTCGGACCCATGGGAAGAAGTTAAGGTGTGCGGTCTCCTACCCACCTTATCTAGGGCAATTCCCCCGTTGTACCATACCATCATCCGCTCCACGGGCATTTTCTCATCATCAAGAAGGGGCACACACTGGGCTAGTACCTTACCCGCCACCTCCACTCACACTCAGGCCTGCCCTCGAGGGCAGGTCACGAGACAACCACAGGCACTGAGGTTCTAGGCTGCTCCCGTCAGATCTCTTAGCAACGGCGTCCGTAAGCGGAAAGGGACGGTCGAGGTTCATGTCAGGGCAGACTCATCCTGGGCTCCCTGACGCTTTCCATCTTCAACATGCCACTGCCATCAGACAGATATGAAGGTCTTCCTCCCGCTCTGCGCGCGCTGTGTACCTAGGCTGCTGCTCAGATATAACATCGTAGAGAAGGGGTTTATGGAAGGGACAAAATACTGATCCAATTAGGAGGGCACGAAAACCTATAAGCCCCCTCCCCCCACCTCGACAGACAGTTTCCTCCCTCTTACTCTGTTCTCACTCCTTGCCTACCTTACCAACCTAACTTTTCTTTCGGCACGCTCAAGAAGTGGAACGAGATGAGACATCCCAGGACTTTATTAATAAGAGAGAGAAGGTGTCCTGGAGAAGGACGTCGGGGTATTATTCATCGAGTAGCGCGGTTGATGTGCCGTTCGTTCCACGTCATGAACAGGAAGAAAAATCAGAAAAACATTGAATGAGTACGTAGGAAAGAAACAACATTTGGGTGAGGAGAATTCGGCCTCGCCAAAGCCGACCAAAAGACAGAAAACTGATGATGATATACGCACATCCCCGCCGCCCAACCGACGCCGTCTACATGTTTCTTGTTGTAACGAACCAACCAGCCCAACTTCCAGGTTTTCCCAGTTCCAAACAAAAAACAGCCCTACCGCTACACAGCAGTACAACCACCACATCTGGAACCTCGCGAACCACAGAGATATCTTAGGATCAAAAAAGTACAAAAGATGAACAGAGAAACGGATAAAAAACAAACTGAGGCTCCCAGCCATCCCGTATCATCACCTCCTATCTCCTGACCTGCGATTCTGCATCTCTATTGACTCGCCACTCTTCCCATGCTTGGCTACCAAAAGACGACCCCCGTTCGCCCCGGAGCCGCTCGTCCCAAGAGCCGGAGACGCAGGTCCGTTCAGTTGGGCGTGGCCGTTCGACTTCGGGAAGGCCGGAATCATGGGGGAGCGGGGATCATCATCCTGGTCCTCCTCGTCCGTGTCTTCCGCGAGGTCCGTCAGGCCGAACCCGGCCTCCTCATCGTAGGCGCGCATGAGGCCCTCGCGGTCGCCCGCGCGGGCGCTACCCGTGCTGATGCGGCGGTGCGAGAGAGACCGACGGGCTTCCATGCTCATGCGCGTCTGAATGCTGGAGACCATGTCGGTGCCAGTCATAGTATCGCCGTGGGCGCGGCGAGCCAGGGTGCGGGTGCCGTCAGGATCGGTACGGCTGAGGTTCAGCAAGTAGACGCCCGTGAAGGTGACGAGGAAGCCACAAAGGAGGGACAAAATGTTGACGATGTCGGTTGTGTTGAAGCCCCGGAAGAAGATGAAAGAGGCCACGATGGTGGCCGTGGTGAATGTGACGTAGTAGAGAGGGTTGACGCTAGATTAGGTCAGCAAGAGGATCCAGAAGTCAATGGGCAACACAGCGGAGAAACGTACATGTTGGTGGGGAACTGGCTGAGCGCCTTGTTGAAATAGTTCATCTGGGTCAGGATGCAGACGGCAGTGATGATCATGAAGACATAAGTCGAGGGATGAGTGAACTGGTTGTGGCCGGCGAACGTCAACTTCAGCGCGATGCCGAATGCCTTGACAGCCATGACCGAGATCGAGCCAACAGTCGAGCAAATGCTGAGATAGACGAGCGGGTTCTTTTTGCCGTACTTCGGAGTGACCTTGTAGATCATAACGCCGGCGAAGATGCAGACCACAAGGGAGTAGAACAAGAACCCTGGAAACGTCGTTAGCTACTCAAGTGCATCGGAGAAATAGAGGCCAATGAACCCCTCCACGCATCAGGCAACATACCCGGTTGTATCGCATAGTTGAGGATCTCGTCGATCGTGTCAATCTCCTTGTCTGGTGGCGCATGCAGGACGATGATGACGGCCCCGATCAGACACATAGCACTCCCCAGCTTGCCCAACGTCCCCAATTCCTCCTTGAGGAAGTATGCGCCTAGCACAGCACCTATCAATACTGATAGCGCACCCAATGGCGTGACCAAGATGGCCGGGGCGAAGGCATATGCGGCGAAGTTGAAGATTTCTCCGCAAACCACTGCGCATAGCGTCGTCAGTACATGCCGTTGTCTACTGCCTGGGGAAGGGGTCAAGCAACAGGGCGCACGTACAGCAGATGATGCCAGCCCACCACATAGGGCTCTTCAGATATACAAACCCGTCACCCTCGAAGCCATGACGCTCCTCGGCATGCATCAATCCCTGATATCGCAGAAGTCCCGATCAGCACAATTGTCTTTTTCTTGCGACAGCAAGGTCCAGCGTTGTGGACGCGCGGTTCACATCTCGTTGGCGGAGGGGCTGTTCCTTACTTTCTTGGTGATGACGAAACTTGTGCCTGGAGGCCGCACTGTTAGCGACTGATTCCTATGCGCCGGAGCAACAGAGAGCGAATGCGCTTACCAATGGCTAAACTTGAGGACATGGCCAGCGCCAGTCCGATATATCTGCAAAGGGCGTGATGTCAGCAACCCCCCACATAGGGAGCGCGCGCCAGCGACTCCTACACCGGGAGAAAACCCATACTTGTCTTCTAGCATTGTGTCTCCCTCAGCACCAGCTGTGCGACAACGGAAGTTGGCGGTAGAGAAAACGAGTGCGGCGGGCAAGCAAACGATGGCGCTGCCCGATCTGAGGGGTTCGAGGGGTTCGAACGAGGGTGGGAGAGACAAGAGGGAGGGGCAGCGACGCTCGCGCCAGGCGAGTCAAGCCGTGGAACGGAGTTGAAAGTCCTTCAGGAGGACAACGAGGGTAGGTGGAATTCAGCGCGTCGAGTCGCTAAAGATGCATTCGCAAGAATGCCAATTGTGGCCGGCGCTTCGTGTGTGGTCCTCGTCTGTTGATATTCTTCGTCTCTCTTTTTTTCTCTCGATCTCTCTCGTCGACCGGGTCCGTCACAAGTGGTTTTTTTTCTGTGGTTTGCGTTCGATGTTGGGTCCAGGGCCCTCCCTTGTTCGCGGGATGTTGCTTGCGTGGTGGGTGGTCGTTGACGTTGCCCTGAGTTCAGCAGACTCGGGCTGATTATGTGAGAGTTCGGAGCTGCCTCGTCCGTTCGTCGACGTCGTCCCTGCGAAAAAAAAAAAAAAAAGAGAAAATAAAAATAAAGGAAAAAAAATCCAGATGCCTCTCGATCGCGATGCGCAACTCCAACTCCAACAAGCTCCAAAGGGGGAAGATCGCAAAGGAAGCGTGGCGTGCCGACGGCGACGACGAGAAGTCTTTCGTTTGTTCTTTTGGAGGAGACCCCTGCTTGGGCTGGGCGTGGAGCGAAAGGGCAAGTCTGGGGACGGGCGGCGGTTTCAAGAATCACGAGCAACCCCTGTCGCAGCCGGGACCCCTGGCGGGCTTCCGCCGAAACCTTCCACTTCCACCTCCCAAGGCCTGGGCAGGCCCTGAGAGCTGCGGGTGATTGGAGCAAAACAGCCCTGGCAAGCCACTCTCACATCTCTTGGCCGGGCGCCAATCCCTCATTCAAACGGTGCCCCTCAGCCACCAATCTCGACCCCCGTGATCCCAAAGGAGATGAGTCCTCGTTTGGCCAAGAGGCCACGAATCGACAATTCCAACGCCTCCCAACCACGGGCAACGCCGGGCATGGAGAACCCTGAACGTCACATGGGATGACATTGATGGATCCTCGCAGCCCGGAACCGTGACATCGTGTTCAAACCTGGGTTTTCAGGATCCATCGTCTTAGTCAGCGGCGACGAGATGCCAGGCTACGTACTCAAAGAAATGCTCTGGACCCGAGTTTGATGTTGGCCCTACACGGTACACGAGAAAATATCAAAGCCAAGCATCTCATTTAACCCCACGATCCTCCGCCCAGTCTTTGCTAATCTCGAGATCTGATCCTTCATCTGTTGGATCTGGCTGTTGAAAACAAGGGACTCGAATTCCGGTACGCTAAAGCAGGTCCCGTGCCACAGTCCAACCGGTCTCGTTTGATTCTTGCCCTCGGCTGCCGTGAAATCCACATGCTTTGTTGAGGGCCACGTCAGCCTCAATACTTCAAAGACTAGGATCACTCGAGTTGAGGAAGTTTGCATGTAAGATAGTTACTATTTGGAGAGGAAAGGAACATGTATGTCTTGAGGAAGGAGCCCAGCAAGATCTCCAAAAGTACCATTTGTTAGTGCAGGCCAGATTTTTGTATGCAAAATCGATATTGGCGACTAACGACTTAAACAAAGAGTTCATGGAGAGTACATGTCTGGGAACCACACTTTTGGCAACCACGGGGACTTGCTGGTTGACAAGATGAGAACTCAACCTGAGTTTGATGTTGATGGTTTGGATTGGGAAGCACACCCCGGACTCGACCTGGCATGTTTTCACTTCCAGGATGCGTTGTTGAGAATCCAAATCAACAGCCTTCCCAATTCCACATCGCCCGCGAGAAAGGATATGAATAAGAGCATACGTCACCTCTCGATGCATCTTCTCAGGGGTGTTGCATCGTTTGTCCTGTCTTGCGCTTTGATCTTGTACGACCTACTGACCGTCGGCTTCCTGGTAGGTCCTAGGCTCTGTGAGGCGATGGCAAAACGTTGTTGGCAGGTTCCAGGCCGCCGGTGTATGTACCGAGTACGCGCCGTGAGGCCCAGAACTCCGTACAGTGTTTGCCCCCGTCGTCCTTGTCGTCGATCCGGGAACTTGAACCCGTGCACCCGTTTCAGGCACGGCTCCGCTGCCCACGAACCTGCACGTGTTTGATGCCAAGAGATTGGTTTGTTTGAATCAAGCTGCTTCCACCCCTTGCTTGTCAGGAGAAACAGACTTCATAGGGCTTAAACCTCAAACCTAGGTCGTCGTCGGAAGGGAAACGCCAAGCTCACCCAAGAAACCCTTGGCCTCGAGAGTTGAGCACGAGGAAGCTCTCCTCAGTTGCTCCGCAAATTCTGAGATTATATTCCTAGTGCACCATAGACCTCACGCTACCTATCGAGGCTCATAGAAAACAGCAAAGAGACGGGGTGGCCAAGGCACCTGTGCAGCAAACCATACCATCGCGTCTCTCCATGCTGCTCTGACATATCGCGCGATCACACACTCTTTCACAGCTCTCCAAATCAACTCAACTCGGCTCAAGCCACCCAGAAACCCTCGCTAGCCCATCCTGTGTGACATGCTTTTCCTATCCTCTGCAGCCACCACAAGAACGTCTACCAAAAAGGGGTAGTGAGTTGAGGAAGTGAAGCAGAAGGGGCAACATCAACGCTGTCAAGTGGCGAGGAGGGAAACAAGATATCTAAATAACAAGACCTTCCTGTCCAGTTTGTGCCGCCTGGAAGATGCTGGTTCCAGCACAAGACCGCCGGCTGGACAGTCAGTCCATCAGGACGACTGAAACCATTGATAATCGCCAAAGGGCTTGGTTGTGGGATGAGAGAAGGAGCTTTAAGAAACACCGACTCTTATCATCCCGCAACTGACCAGTCTCTTGGACTTCAGTTGCCCGACACCATCTTTCCCGAGACAGAAATCCCAAACCCCGGATATTCCATGCCCGTGAACCTTTTCCACACCCCCAAACTCCAAAGAACCGAAAATGATACAAGGGGAAGAAGGGTTTGAAGCGAAATAGGAAAAGGGGGTAATTAAATATGCCGTACAAGAACTAAAACTGCGGTTGACATCGACTTGGAATTCAAGCTGGCCATCGTGTGATCTTTTCGCCATTGGGTATCACATCCTGGCACGGTCGAATCGCCAGAAGGAATCTTGCCCACAAGGTATCGATGTCGTCCGCCGGGAAGCTCGCATCACGACCTACCTTTCAAGATGCCCATATGGTGGCGGGCATATCACATGTTACCTTGGTAAGTAGAGCTGAAAAGTCCGGAAAGGGTCAGGGAGGGTCGACAAAGGGGTTGTCGTTGGCGCTAGGCTGAACTACAGCCATTGTGTTGCCCAAGAGGATCTGAGGTGTACTGCGACGGATCTACCGATCAAGTCCGACGACGCTTGTGGTCTGCGTTGGCTGTTAGAGCAAGCGGGCCCTCTTTTGTCGGGACTCGAGCATACCGGTCTCTTCGGCAAGACCCTCAGGTTCGTCAGGCCTGGTTCGTTTACTGGATCCGCTAGGCGGGCTTTGAGGCGCGGCCGTCGAGAACTCGATTTCGACAGCATTGTCATGCTCCGCCGGTGTCTGCTCCGTTTCATCGTCGTCGTTATCCCAACCGATTTCGTCGTTGTCGACCTCTGAAGGGGCGGTGAACTGCTGCTCGCCGTTTTCCGTCGGCACCGACTGCGCAACGTCTTCCTCGTCATAGTCAATTTCGTCACCGTTAATGGTTGTGCTCGTGTGGATAGATTGGGTTTCGGTCGCAGTTGTGATTGGGGCGGTCCCATCGTCAATCTCATGGCGAAGTTCGAATTCCATGCCGACCGTGCCCTGCTCGTGCGTATCCTCATCGACTTCAACTGAATCGTCCTCGGCGCTGTAGGCTATGCCATCCCCTTCATGCTCATCCTCATCTTGAGAACCGGTCTGATGGTTGGGTTCTTCGTCAAAAGCAAGGATGAGGTCGTCGTCTTGATCAGGAACCTCGTCAGCATCCATGTCAAGTTCAAAATCGATGTTGTCGTTTTGCAATGCCACCGAGTTCGTCATGTCCCCCAAGGCCCACTCGGGCTTTCTGGGAGCTGGCTGCATGTTGATTGGGTCTTCCATCGGCAAAGAGCCATTCATCGTGTGGTTGATCGACCCGCCTTCTGAGAAGGATGTACTTTGCGCCATCCCCAGAGTGAAGGTTGCGGAAAGGTCGGAAACAGATCCTGCAAACGGAAAGGGGAAATTACCATGTTGGCCCTCATCCTCCTCTGGCTCACCATCTCCATGGTTGGTCGCCTCGTCCGCCGCATTGAGGTGTGTTGATTCGAGGGGCGAACCTGGCTCCTGTTGCTGGTCTGGCTCGTCTTGTTGTTCAGAAACTTCCAGGTGAATATCATGCTCAGCAAATTCCGTATGATCCTCGACCTCTTGATCGTTCCAGCGAGGCTCCTCGCCTGTCTCCTCATGGTCATCTTGCTCAACGTAGCTGTCCTCAGCGACCTCCACGTGCTGCACATCCGTCGAATCGCCCAATGGGTCTGGCTCTGGTTCCTCCCATGCTTGACCCTCGACAGAAACCCCACCAGAGGCTTCCTCGGAAGGCTCCGCGTGTTCTTGATCGTCCTCGGTGTAGGTCTCGACAGGGGTTGCCTCGGGCTCTCCTGTGACGACGGATGTGGCCGAGGTCTCTGCCTGATCACCTGGATCGCCTTCATGATCGTGGACAGTTTCGAGAGCGGGTTCTTCCGGAGCGGCCTGGTCCACGCCAGAATCAGTGACAGCGGCTTCTCCGTCCGGACCATGCTCGTCCAGGTTCTCAGCATCGACGCCATCCTCGCCCGCGTCGCCGTCATCAGAGGCGGAGACCGGGGTGTGCTCATCTGCATTGTCAGACATCTCTGAATCCTCGTCCTCTTCGGGGCTGTTCTTGGCGCGCTCGGCCTGGCTCAGGAGTTCAAGAAAATGCTCCTCAGTGTCCCTCCTCACAATGAGTTGGATGACAACAGGCTCCGCCGAAGTACCGGACACTCGAGTCAGTGATTCGTGGCACTCGAGGATTTCGTGAAAGCTCCTGTTGAGGAACTTATCGCTCGACCGTTCGCCAAACTCGAAATCCAGAGCGTCAAGACGAATTACTAACTCATCCGTCGGCGCTATGTCTTCCGAGACGACGTCTCGAAGAGATGCCAAAAACTGTGACAAGGAGTCTCCAAGAACATCGGGATCCGAGAGGAAGTAGGTGTTGGGATCCTCATCTTCAGTTCCGAACAACGAATAATACTCGTCGTTGTAGATGACCTCGATGTTTGGAATCCTGCGAGGAGGGGGCGAATGGTCCTCAATGATCTGGTCAAGGTAGCGCTCCAAGTGAGCGGCGTCAACTTCGGTCTGGTGAGCATCGCCCTCGACATTCTCGGCGGCTAGAGCATCATTTGCCTCCGCCTGTGCAGCAGGTTCTTCAACGTCTTCGGCTTCGAGAGGCTCATCTTTGGCGCCAACGTCGTCGCCAGCGTTCACGTCATGCTGCCATGACATATCTGCTGCATCATGTATTGCAACACCAGCGCCGGTGGCGTCGGGTGGTTGGTCTTGCCTTTCATGATACTCGGGACGGTCATCTGCCAAATCGACGTTCACATCGTCCTCTGCTGCGACGCCTGTGGTTGCGTCAAGTTCTCCGGTAACTGATCCTTCATCCTCATAGCCGATCTCATCCTGCTCCTCCTGAGCCTCAGCACCTGTCTCCTCGCCGATAGCATTGGCATCCTCCTCTTCCTCTCCATCTTGAATGTGTTCAGCGTCCTCGACTGCAGACAGTGCGTCATAGTCTCCGTTGCTAACCTCGACTGCATTCACCGAGGCGGTCGAGTTTTCGGGCAACGGCTCGGCGACTTGCTCGTGGTTCTCCCATGGTTTGTCTTGGTTAAGATCGACGGCTTCCGCATCTTCCACATCGAACTCAACATTTGGATCGAAATCAAGTTGATCGTCTTGGTAAAGCTGATGATGGAGATTGGTCTCCAAAGATACCCCTGATTGCTCCATGGCGACAGACGATCAAAAATCGGCTTGGTCAGTGAAATCAAAGTTGGACTTGGGTCCTCGGTATTACTTTCGGTGACAGAACCGCGAGAACAGGGTCCAAAGGGCGGAGGAGAACAAATCCAAATGGAAGGTGGCGCAGAGGGCAAGGCGCGGATTCCGAAAGGATAACGTCAAAGACCCAGAGGACCTGGTGAGAGGGATGCCAAAATCGGCACACCTCACGGTGAGCACCAAGAACTGTCTGACGACTCCCTCTGATCAGGTGGGTGGACGCCAAACAACTGATGGACAGACTGCGGGGCAGAAATAGTGATAAAAATGAGTGAGCAGTCTAGTCGAAAATCAGGCCGATGGGAATCCGAGCTGATGGGGGATGTCATGCCGCGTTGTGAAAAGTTCGCGCCGAGATCGTCCTTCGTGGCAGGTTTCAACCCTGCCGAATGAAAATCCGGGAGATTTGACGGTAGTCAGAAAATGGAAATGATATCGCAGGGGGGCCCGCAGACTGCGCAAAACCCAGGAAGCGGGCGGCGAGTGTGTGGTCGTATGTTATGGATGGTTTTTTTGAAGTTGGAGTTGGAAGAAAACGAACGCGTCAAGTCAAGAAGCGATCGCCGCATTTGGCGGCGGTGCTGCTTTGCTCCAGACAATGACGACCTGCGGTGGCACGTGCGCGTCGGAGGGTCGAAGTGCCAGGCAGCTGTCAGCCCCACCATCCCTCCTAGGCAGGAGCCCGCCAGAAAGCCAGGTCACCACTGTGCCAATTCCCAACCAAGAACACCAGTTTGGGACAGCAACACCCGATCCAGGAGTCGAGCGAGGGCCACAAGTTCCCACAATATCTCCAAGAGCAAAACCTCCCACCCTCCCTCTAGCTCCCAAACCCCGGCCAAAATGGTATGCTGTCCCATAACTGCACTATTTCGCAAGCCAGAATATATGCTGACGCCAGTCTCGTCCACCAGGTTGTCCTGGCCGCCTCCATTTGCACGCGTGGCGGCAAGGCCGTCCTTGCGCGGGCATTCCACGACATCAAGCGGTCTCGCATCGAGGCTTTGCTCGCATCGTTCCCCAAGGCTGCCAGCGCCGGTACCCAGCATACCACCGTCGAGCAGGACAATGTCCGCTTCGTTTACCAGCCGCTGGACGAGCTGTACATGGTGCTTATCACCAACAAGCAGTCCAACATCCTCCAGGACATCGACACCCTCCACCTCTTCGCCCAGGTCGTTACCAGCAGCTGCAAGACGCTCGACGAGCGCGAGATCCTCCGCAATGCCTTCGAGCTCATCAGCGCCTTCGACGAGATCGTCACTCTCGGGTACCGCGAGAATTTGACTATTAGCCAAATCAGGACCTTCTTGGAAATGGAGAGCCACGAGGAGCGTATTCAGGAGATCATTGCCCGGGTATGTTTTCAGCAATATAAAATGGCCCTCTGGACCGGCTGGATTGCTGACTACCAATCCACCCTCTACAGAACAAGGAGCTGGAGGCCACCGAGGAGCGCAAGCGCAAGGCCAAGCAGCTCGAGATGCAGCGCAAGGAATCCGGCAGGAGCGGTCGCGCCGGCATCAATCGGCCGCCTGTATACCCCACCTACACCCCGCCAGTACGGCAAACCCCTACGGAAACATACGACACCTACGAGGCGGAGAAGAACAAGGCCAAGTATGCAGTCCTGGTAGCAACATTCTTGGGTAGTTGGGAAGCTCACATCAAAGCAGGTTCATGGCACCAAAAACAAAGGGCATGCAGCTGGGCAAGAAGTCCAAGACTACCGATATCTTCGAGCGCGTAAAAACGGAGCTGGGCCCCGTGGAAGACACGCCCCTTGTGCCCACCGCCAGCACTGCCGCCGCCTCGGAACCGGCCCCTCGAGCCTCGACCACCCTGGATCGCGATGCCATCCACGTAACGGTTAATGAGAACATTTCAGCCAAGATCTCGAGAGATGGTGGGCTCAGCTCGTTCTCCGTCTCTGGCGATCTGGCACTGCGCGTGTCAGACCCGTCGCTCACCAGGATCAAGCTTAATTTGACTGCCAACCCCACTCACGGCGCCCAATTCCGGACACATCCCAACGTGGACAAGAATGCCTTTAACAGCTCGAAGGCAATCCAGATGGCGAACCTGGCTCGCGGGTTCCCTGTTAACAATGCGGTGGGCGTGCTGCGGTGGCGGGCGGCTCCCAAGACGGACGACACGAGCATCCTGCCTATCACCTTCACTGTCTGGGTCAACCGGGGATCAGATGGCAACTGTTCGCTGACGATCGAGTACGAGCTTACCGGTGGGGACACGCTCAAAGATGTCAGTGTTATCGTGCCCTTCTCGAGTGCTGAGCCGTCCGTTTCCACCTTCGACGCCAACTACGAGGTGTCGGGTGACAACCTCGAGTGGACCATCGGCACGGTCAGCGACGAGAACCCTAGTGGGTCGTTCGAGTTTGAGGCGCAGACATCGGATGAGAACGAGTTCTTCCCTATGCACGTGCGCTTCACTAAGACGACGCCGTTTGTGGACATTGATGTAAGTGTTTCTTTTGTTTCACGATCATGCAGAGACAACAGACTGACGGTCATCTACAGGTGCACTCGGTTGAGCTTGTCGAGATGAACGAAGAGGTCACCTTTACCAAGGAGATCAAGTCGGTTGCGGAGTCTTACCTAATCGAGTAGATCATGAGGGGAACTTAGAAATGTTGTGGATGCTGGCGTCGTAGACCAGCAGCCGGGGGGTTGTTATTTGCGGGGCGGCACGGTTCAATGCGGCAGGGAAAACGTTCTCTTGTAGAGTTGCTGGTCCATGAATGAATGGCATGAGTGGCATGGATACCCGTACCCATGGTTGAAGAGTGAGAGCGGTCCCTTAAACAAGCAGAGACTGTCTTAGTCGTGTGCGTTGAGCCAGCGGTGCTGGAGAAGCACAGTGCGAATTTTACTATTTGCGCAAGACACCAGTCGCCCAACACTGTCCAACCTCAACTTCTCCTGCATTTGCATGTAAACATATCGGCAGGAATAAACATACGAGAGACCCAAGCTCACTCTGAGACCTTGAGCCCAGACTTCAGCGCTACTCGATTTGATAATCTCACTTTTTCCAAGTTGTGCCGAGAACCCAACGTCACCCTTGGCCCCTCGGTCCTCACCATCGTTCCTCACTTGAGTTCGTGATGTGATCTTTAATCTTGCTCCAAACACCACCGACATCCAAGCCGCCATCACTTGGACTAGCACATCCAACCAGCCAGATATTTTCCAAGACCCCACCAGAAACCAAAACCCAGTTACAAGATATTTACTCGGGGAGCCGGTGACAGGCTGAGTCGACAGCAACATCATAATCACCGCCTCAAAGCTCAACAAGAGGTTCCGAGCATCATCACAATGTCAACCCCAGACGACCCATCCTCGCTGCCTACCCTCCCCCTCCACAGCACCACCACCCTCCCCTCGCCCGTTGCAACCAGAACGGCGAGTTCCCCGCTGGACATGCACGTCGCGTGCAACCCGGCCATCGATCTCGTGGCGACGGTTGGGGAGGGCGGTGCGGTCGTGCATGTTTCTCGGTGCGGACGGGCCAGTCAAGGCGGCCAAAGCGGATCGGAGTCCGGGCTGGTGTGGAAGTATGCGGAGAGGGCGAGGGGAGGGTTGAGGGTTGGCGGTGTTCCGGGGATGGGAGGAGCTGGTGGGATGGTGGTTGAAGGGGCGAGGTGGAGGTGGGATGGTGAGTTGCTTTTTGTTTTCTGTTTTTTTTACTTGTGTTTGTGCTGGTGTCGATGGCGGAGATGCGAAGGAGGATGAAGAAATGGAGTTGGTCGAGTCAACTTTTGAGAATGAATTGCTGACTACAAATGTAGGAGAGCTTCTGGCCGTTGCATGGAACGATGGCGTGGTGAGGATAATTGGGCTTGAAGGAGGGAAACCGATAAATCGTATCCGTATCTCTGAAGGTGGGAACTCCAGCAAGATCTCGTTCATGGCTTGGACGAGGAATATTTCCAGGACCACCAGCTCATCTTCCAGCAAAGGCGGTCTTGGAGAGAGACGGTTGATGTTGGACGGAGACGGGCCTGGGAAAAAGGCACCTGACCTGCCGCGTGAGCTGGTCTATCTCGAGATCGACACAGCCTTGCCGAAACTACCACCGTTGATTTCGTCCGGGATGACTGGGTGAGTACTGACGGTCCTTTGCTCTGGCTGGAAGAAGGAAACGTCTGACGAGAACAGAGACGACTCGTATCTGTTTACCTCAACCACATCCATGGAGGCTATGTTCCTCCCGTGCGAGGCTGAGGATGTCGAGAACGTTCATGTGATGGTCCTAGGAACGGCCGACGGGGGCATACATCTCAGCATATACGGAGGATTTGCCCTCGGGATCTTGGAATGCCCATCCAGAAGCAACGGGAAGCTCCAGCTTTGTGGACACAGCTCGCGTCCAGAGTCACCAACCCATATGCTTCTCCTGCGCCCACAAGAAGGCAATGGTCTCGAGTCTGTGTACCTTGCCCCGCTACATCTCGGGTTCCTAGACCACTCGCCCACCGATCTTGCTTTGCTGACAAACCGTACCACGGTGCTGGACAATCTTGTGCGGTACTTGGTGCTGACCCATGAACAAATGGCCAGCGAGTGGCAATCAACGAGAGAACTTCCTGGGAGGTTCATGAACAGCCTCGCAGAGGACTTGAAAAAGGCGCCTAATGGACAACTCACGGTCATGCAGGCGCTGTATCACGCGGTCGCGACAGGACATCTCTTTCCAGCTGTGCAGGAATGGCTGGTTGACATTATCGGAGACCGAGTAAGTGCCTGTGGCGATGCTTCATATTCGGGGACGACAGGAATCTGACTGCTTTTCTCTAGGGTTATAAGCGATGGGAACGGGCTGTGGTCGCCGGTCTCACGACTCTCCGCAGCCTGGTCCACCAGAGCTTTTTGCCAGCACTTGAACGGTGTGGTGTTGTGCTCAGCCGTCTACTGGGTATCGCACGCTTTCACAGCCCTGAGGAAGGGGTGGGCTTTGATGAGCCCCAAATCACCAAGCTCCTCGACATCGTGGCGTGCTTGACTCTGGTGGGACATAAGATACTGGCGACGGTGATGGACGAACTTGACCATTTTTACTCCTTCTCGATATGGCTTCGGCTCGAGATTGACCGGCAATCTTCGGGAGCAAGCGAAGAGTTGACCGAGAAAGAGGCGACACTGGACATCCCCAAAGTCCTGACGTACATCCAGCACTACCTCGTTAACAGTCCGCTCACTGTGTTTTTCTCCGAGGTGTCCAAAGAGGACTATGCTAAGGATCAGGGACTGGTTGCTCCTGGGATGTCTCTACTGGATCTCCTGGACAAGCAATTGCGGGAGCATGAAGCGGGCAGGCCGTCCATGAAAGTGCTTCCGCGGGTGGCATTTCTGCTGAACTATCTGTCCACAAAAGTCGCTGCTGTCTCCCAAGGTATTGGGGAGGCGGCGAAACGGCGTGTACGGTTCGGGCAGGTAACTGAACTGTCCGTTGGGAGGAAGATACGGAGACATAGCAGCTGGATGGGTCCGGCCAGGGAGCAGGTATGTTTGTGGTTCTATAGAGTGGCCGTTTTCGTTCAGTCGATGCTAACCCATCATTCCTAGGACCAGACAGCCACGGTATTTACGGCAATGACACCAGAGGATGACAAGAGCCAACGTACGTGCCAATTACATGTCCTAGATCGGCATGGGACTTGGGTAAACTGACGTTGAGTGATGTAGTGTTCATTTTCCGGTCCGTTGTCCCTCTTGGTGACGGCACATCGGGCACTTCTTCGACCACAGCTTGTGGGATTGGACTTCCCGAAGGTGTCGTTATTATTGATTTGAAATTCCTCGACGACGAATCACTTGTGGTTCTGTGCAGTCAGAAAGGTTTGTTGACCTTCTCTTCATCCCGCTACTTGCCCAGACATGCTAACATCACATTCTTTAGCGGAACCCAAATCGGCTCTCCTGCGCATTGCATACCAGGCGGATGCTATGCCGTACCAGGACTACGTGACAGGGCAGTCTCCCGAAGTCATAGTGCTCGATGGGAGTGGCAGCGAGGGCATCAGCGCGTGCTTTGCCTTTTCGCACCTATCTGGCTTTGTGCCTATCGAGATGGGAGTCGAGAGCGCGAGCACTATTAGGGGCCAGATTCCGGCAAGGGTTTGCCTTCTTGGACGGGACAGGACGGTGTACAAGACTTATACACTGCCAGAGGTGTGGTGAGGCGGGGATTGATGGATGATGGTGGACGTCCCCCCTGAGTTTAATAGAAGTGTAATATTACAGCGGGGCGGTGGGCGTGAAATACGCTATAATACGGACCGTTACGCAGAGCCGCGCCGCCAACGTCACACCCCTGATCCTGGCGCCCGGGGCTGAGGCTTTGGGCTGGAATGAAACAACGTCATCCATCAGGTCCATCCGCCTGAACGCAACATCCCGCCTGTCGTCGAGCTTGGAGCTGTTGCATCGGATCTCCGAACCTCCCGATTCTACCCAACAAAGCCAGACCGCCGCCGGGCCGTTGGGGTCCCTTAACCGTTTCCTGTTGATATTCTGATCCTTAATTCCTCCTCCGTTCTCCTGATTATTGTTGTAATAATGAAGCCGTGAACCGGAACTTGGTTGCCTTTCATTCTACTGTTGCACACCCAACCCGCCATTCGTGACCCCCCATCCGCCTTCTAGTTGCCGTCGTCGACAAACCCTTCGACCGGCACTGCCCGAATCCACCCACCGTGGAGATTTAGAAACACAGACCATTCCTTCGGTCCGTCCACCGGACGGACCCCATCGTCATGAGCGAGTCGACCGGTCAAACCGGAGCTCTAGCTCCTCCAACACCCGTCCAGCCGGTTCCGTCAACCAAGCCCTCCTCGTCCTCTCCCCATGCCGGCCCCGTCATTCCCGTTGCCCTCACCGAGGCTGCTCTCGACTCCCCAACCTTCCGGGCCACGGCGACGCACTTTGCCGAGCAGCTCGACGCCATTGAACGCTGGCTTGATAGTTACACCCGCACTGCGTCCAAGCTCATGCACGATGTGCTCGCGCTGGAGGACACGGTCTCGGCCTACCTCGCCCGCATGTCACCCCCGGTGATAACCTCGCCTGCTGATTCATCCGTCCTCGACGCCGATTACACTCTCCCAGCCCTCCGCCGGGCCAACGATCTTGCCCGCGACTTCTGGGCAGGCATCCTGGGCTCCGTGCGCCGCCTCGAGCCCGCTGCGATCGAGCCGATCCGTCAGTTCATCAACGTCGACCTCAAGGTTTTCCGCGAGACCCGTCGTGCCCTTGACGCTGCCCAAAAGACTTTCGACGCCACTCTCGCCCGCTACGCCTCCCAAAGCAAGACCAAAGAGCCTAGCGCCCTCCGCGAAGACGCCTTCGCCGTGTTCGAGACTCGCAAAGCCTACCTCAAGGCCAGCCTCGACTACTGCCAGGCAGCGCCCCAGCTCCGTGCATCCCTGGACCGTCTGCTCGTCACAATCTGTGCTGACTTGGGCCGCGAGATGCACCGCGCAGGAGCTACCGCGATAGGCCTCCCTGAAGTACCATCTGTGCCCACCGACGAGCTCGAACGTATCCGTGGCTGGGCAAAGGAAATGGAGATCGCCGAGGGCTTCTTCAAACGCGAGCTCGTTGCTGCCCGTCGCGAGATCAATGACAGCACCTTGGCCGCGTGCCAACCGTCTCGGGAATTGGAGAGTTACAGCGTGTCGACCGTCCCTTTCTTGGGCTCCAAGGGCCCGTTGAACATGCAGCAGCGCAGTAAAGGAGGGCAGGCCGGTGCAGGTGCCGTCGTCTCTGAGAAGCAGGGCTGGTTATTCTTGCGCGTACTGTCGGGAAAACCTGCGCGTCCTACCTGGGTTCGCCGCTGGTACTATTGCCGCGACGGCGTCTTTGGGTTCTTGGTGCAGGGCCCGAATGGTGTAGTTCAAGGGGATGAGATTGGTGTGTTGCTGTGCAGCGCGCGTCCCGCGGTTCAGGAGGAACGACGTTTTTGTTTTGAGATTAAGACAAAGACGCAAACCATCCTGCTGCAGGCCGAAACACAGGCACAGCTGATCGAGTGGCTTGAGGTGTTCGAGGTGGCCAAGAAGAAGGCGATCGAAGCTAGTATGGGTCGTGATCCGTCTTCGCAGGCTGCTGGAACCGACCCGGCCTTCTCCGTCACCGCGCCGTCGATGGCCGAGTTTTCTGCCAAGGCAGCCCTCGATCTTCTTGACGAGTCTGGCAGCGTGGAAAAGCAGCCTTCACTCCCCGTGCCCAGTCAGGATCCCGCTTTGGGCCGACCGAGCTTCGACACGCCGCCGCGCCGAGCTATTACGACGCACCTCGGTCGTGAAGAAGGAGAGTCCGGCCGCGAACATGCCGCCCGTATCATGCACAAACTGGACCTTCACCGTAAATCCTTTGCGGTCCCTACGGATGGTTCTGGCTCTCCTGCGACCACGGGCCCAACAACGCTTGGAGGCTACGGATCGTCTGCTGCAGTCTCATCCCCTGCGACTCCTCATGCGCCCTCCGCCACGCGTGTGCCTGCCTCCTTACTCGACCAGCGTCCCGGGAGTCTGGCACCTGTAACGCTGGCAAGGCCTCCCATGGTGACCAGTCTTAGCAAGACGGCCATCCTTGCGAGCGCCAACGCCGGCGTCAACACCAGCACTCGTGCGCTTCCAAGCGCCGCTACAGCCAACTTCTGGGGCAGCAGCTCTTATGCCTCCGTCTACTTGCCGTCATTCCCCAGCAACCCACACACTCCCAAGCCCGACATGGCCGACCCCTTCGCCACTGCCGCGCTGCCGCGCACGCCTACCGTCGAGAAGCCACCATCCATGTCCTCCATGTCGCACCGCAAGACCATGAGCGCGGATGCTGGCACCAAGCTCCGAGAGCATGCTCGGGCAGAGAAGACCTTCCCGCCCAACTACCCGCCTGAGCTGCGCGCGCAGTACGCGCAGTTCCGACTCTTCTTCCCGACGGCCCCGGCTGATGATCTGCCTGTGCTGGTCTTCAATGCCGCCTGGTCCAGCACCTCTCCGGATGGCAGGGAGGCTACTATGGCTGGCAACGGCCGCATCTTTGTCACCCCGGACCGCATGTATTTCTACGGTCACACGATGGGCTTGGTTGTGGCGTATGCCATCAACCTCGACAGCATCTCGGAACTCACATCCGCGCCAGGCCGTGATTGTGACTTTATATTCCTGCACCTCAACCGCGACATGCCGGATATTGCTTACTCCCAGATCACTATTAAGGTCTTCCTGGAGGACTTCTCGCTCCTCCAGGCCCGCCTCAACCTGCTGGTGGACGACCTGCAGGCGGCCGAACCCATGGAGCCGGCTGAGATCATCTCGGCTTTATCGGCTTTGTCTAAGGAGCATGACGATGAAGATGATGACGATGATAAGCGTAGCCCGACCGCTGAGAGTTGGGAAGAGGTGTCAACCAGTACACCCGTTGATGAGGGTACGCATTCTGGCAGGCCGACCCATCGGCAGTTGCACGTGGCAACGCACAGCAAGTTCAGAACATCGCCGCATCCCAGCGTCGGTGGCAGGAAGCGAACTCTGCATCACCATCATCACAAGTTCCAGCTCCCGAAACATCCTGTCACGTACGAGCCGCCTGATATGGGCCCGGCCGTGGCGGAACGGCACTTCGAGATTAGCGCCAAGTCGTGCTTCCATGTCGTCTTTGGCGACCGCAGCTTCATCTTCCCGAGGCTCTACTTTGAACGCGGTGCCAAAGATATCAGCCAAGGGCCCTGGGAGCTGCAGGACCACGGACTCATGCGGCGCCAGTTCCGATTCCGTGTCACCTACTCTGACATGCTCGGCCGCCAGCGGCCCGGCGATGTGTCCGACTGGCAAACCATCGAGGTGTTCAAGGACCACATGACATACGTCGTGTCGCACGTCAAGACGCCTTGGCACCTCCCTCACTCGGATTCCTTCAAGCTTGTCACCAAGGTGGTCATCACCCATCTGGCCAAGTCCAAGTGCAAGCTGGCCATCTACACCAAGGCGGACTGGTCTAAAGCACCTCCCGCCTTCTCCAAGAACATGGTCCAGCGCCAGGCCCTCGACGACGCCGCCAATGACGCCGAGGAGCTCGCGGAGGCCGCTACCGACCACGTCCGCCGCCTCGGTCCCCACAGCCGCACCAAGCGCGCCATCCAGGTCTACGGAAACGTCGGCCAACAGACGCAGGTGGTCGCCTTCCAGCCGGAGGTTTTGGACGGCGGCTCGCCCGCCACCGCCATCCGCCCCCGCACCCTGACCGACATGATGCTCGAGACGGGCCGCTCGTTCCTCGAGAGCGCCATCACGAGCGTGATGATGTGGGCGTTTGCTGGCGCGCGGAAGCTGTTCCACACCGTGTCGGCGAACCGGGTCATTTTGCTGATGCTGGCCATCAGCGCCGCGTATAATCTGTTGGTGGTGTCTCAGGGCACGGCGACGTGGTGGGTCGAGCGCAAGTCGGCCAAGTACATGCGCCGACTTGGAGTGGGGCCGAATATGATGATGGGTAAGGCGATTTATTTGGCGGATTTGGATGAGGCGGTTGGGGCGGGGAAGGTGGCGAGCTGGGGAATAGATGGAGGAAGTCAATGGTGAGTTTTGTTTTCTTGATCCACCCTTCTCATTGTTCACGGAGGGTTGCTAACGGACATGTGATTACCAGCTTCACAACCTTCCAAAGCCTCCTCAACGCGACCGCCACCTCGCTCGATGCGCCGGCCCAAGATGCTACCGCTCCCGGCGCCGGTATCCTCCAGAACGGCCACAAAGCGTTCGGCTCGGAGGCCAGCCAGCGGGCGGCGCGTCGGCTGCGGCGCGTCCGCCAGCGCATGGGCGCCTACCGGCACGACCTGCTCGTGGCGCTGCGGGTCGTCAATACGGTTGAGCGCGAGATGGTCCAGTCCGAGTGGGAGGGCTGGCTCGCCGGCGAGACGAGGAGGTGTGAGCTGGCCAAGGAGATGTTGGCTAGATATGATGGTGAGCGTGGTGCTGGTGGTGGTCGGGGTGGTGGGTATGAACGAAGAGTCAAGGAGCAGGTGCCTTTACGGGCTGGGGAGGAAGGTGAGGAGGCTGCTGATGGGCAAAACAAGAAGACGCGCGTGGAGGAATTGAGGCAGTGGGTCGATGAATACTGCTCTAGTTGTGCGGCTGAGGAGAGGAAAGTTTTGGAGCGGAGGACGTTGGTGGGTTTGTGAGATACCAGGTTTAGTATCTCTATACTTGCCATTGGCGAAGCGGATGCTGTAGAAATCCCCGCCGTTGAATTGGGTTCCTTAGGTTACTTGGTGCTTAGACTGCTGGATGATATAGACTGGGAGTGTCGAGGTTTGGTTCAGAATAAATAGGGCTATGGATTTCTTTTGTCGGTTTGCATAGGTAGCGAAAGGAGTGGCGTCTTCCAGGAATGGATAAGACTTTCCCCATTAAACTGGCTTGTCCTCGGAGGCTTGCGGTCGTTGTGTTACTTGGACACGATAATATATCTCGTGGAACAATTGACATTTGAGTCCGAGTATCCTGAGTTATCATTGTCAAGGAGTGTCAACATTACCATCACCAGCATCATATCCCGACAAATGTGTAGAATAAGAGCCTTCTTGAAACGCCTTTTCTGTGTCCATACGTATCGCCCCCTCCCAGACAAAAAACAAAAACACCGGAAACAGCAACGGCCAATCTCACCAACCTCAACGCCGTCCACCACCACCAGAAGAACCCTTCTTGCGTGCACTGCCGTCTACAACTACCGGCGTAGCCACGTTGTGCAATTTCCCACGTCCTCCACTCCCATCCACAATCACCGGAGGCTCCTCCTTAGCCTTCTTTTTCTTTTCCTTGTTATCCTCCTCTCCCTTCTCATTCCGGCCAGAGGATGATCCGGAGGAGGAGGAGCCAACTGCTACCGACGATAACGAAGCAGCAGCCTTTGACGACCAACCTTTCTTCACAAGCGCCCCTGCGGCACCCTTCTCTGTCCCAACACCGCCGCTGCCGCCGCTGCCCAAAGATCGCTGATGATGGTGTGATGAAGATCGACCACCACCACTTCCTCTTCTTCCGCCCGATCCCTCCTCGACGGAAGGATCCAAAACCTTGGCCTTGAGCGTCACGCCATTACTGCCGCTGCCGCTTACGTCCCTTCCGTCCAGCGCCTCGACCGCCGCCAGGGCGGCGTCCGGTGAAGTAAATGTGACGTACGCGGTCCCGCGGGGACGCCCTGTCTTGCTGACGGGCAGGTGGAGCCTCTCAACGGACTCGCGCACGCCTGCACCTGCGACAGTGACGGCTGCGTGGCGGGCGAGGAGGTCCAGAACGGCGGATTCGGAGCGGCAGTCGGCTGGGAGGTGAAGGATGAGGATCTCCCTGCTGCCTGTGGTTTGTTGTTCTTGGAGGAGGTAGGTGTTATTGTTAGAGTCGGCGCTGCCGCCGCCGCTGCTGATCAAGAGGGTGGTGGAGAAGTGAGTTGGAAGATAGTTGAAATAGCCATCCGCCGTGGCGTCGGCAGGGTAGTCGGGTTTTACCAGCGCGGGTGGGTGGGAGAAGTAGCTCTGTCCCCCGGCGTCGTACGGTGACTCTGCGGGATAGTAGACCGCAGGAGAGTCGAATTGTTGATATGGAGTTTGCACGGGAGACGTCATGGATAAAGAGTAGACTGCTGTCCCATGGAGCACCGTCTGTGGGGTGGATAAGGAGAGATCGGGGGTTGGCGGAGAGGCGTGATGAGTGCTAGGACTCCCGCCCGGGACGACGGCTTGGGATTGTTGGCTGTCAGGGAGGAAGGTTCGCTGCGTGGTATAGCCCCAGGAATCCAGTTGGAGTATCTGGAAGGGCGGACTGTAATCCGAGCCGGGGCTACCGACCGTTGCTCCCATGCCATGGGCAAACGAGAACGGTGCAGTGCCATCACTCTCAACCCCGGGCTCATCGTCGTCGACATACAATCTCCCTTCCTCTCCCCGCAAAATACTTAGGGCGTGATAATCGTTGGGTGATAACTTGACCACCGTCGGCTGGCTCGAGTTCCGGGCGTCTGCCTGGAGGGCTCGGTACTCGAGCGTATTTCCATCGAGGAATTCTGCCACAACATAGGTCAGAGCTTGCTATGATCGAGTACAAGAAGAATATCCAGCTTACTGAATGCCCTCTCAAAGTTCGCCCTGCCTCGCACCCTGACGAATCCAGATGTTGGAGGATAGACCTCGGCATGGTCTACCTCGCAAGCTTGTGAAGCGAATGCTTTCAGATCTTTCCATGTCGTGCGATGGGCGAGCTATAGAGCCATCTTGATTAGTGTATCTCGCCGTGTTGGAACGCAATATGGGACTCGTACATTGGCGACCAGAATGTAATACAGACCCGTTTCACACCCTGGCTTGACCGTGAAGGTCTGGAGCGTCCTTCCATGAGAGCGGTTGCGATACATGGCGGGGGCCAGGTGACTATCGGCGTGAGGGGATGCGGAACTAGATTCTGAACAAACGTGTCCATAAGGTAGTTGGTGAAGCGTCTGGTTCCAGTAACCAGTTGTTGATTATCACGTCAAAACACCTTCGTATGCCTGTCCGGAGCTCAAAGAGTAAAGGTTCAAGCTACTCGTCAACAACTCGGTTCAGTTGCTTGTGTTGATACATGAAAGCCTGTCTATGAGGCTAGGTTTAGAGAATGATATCCGGGTCGGGGGAGACTGGTGACTCGAGTTCCAAGACACATGGGTAGGTGATGTCGAAAGGAGAGAAGGCTTCCATATTTCTTCAACTTCTTTACAGCCACTCGGGAAGGCCCAACAAATATCCAAAAAAAAAAAAAAAAAAAAACAAAAAACCAACT
>NW_027191427.1:3250220-3289945 GCF_041956435.1 Mycothermus thermophilus
AAAACCCAATTCTGCTCCTGCAGGCCAGGTTGAGTCTGACTCAAGACGCCACCATCAAGAATATCATAAAGGGAAGCCCCTTAGAGGCGGTCTCTCCTGCGAACGACCACGAGCGACAACAGCTAGCTGGCGGAAGGCTCTGAACCTCCAGGATTGAAGCCGGGAGTGCGCACGAATCGTGGCAAGGTCCGACAATGCCTTTCGAGGCGGCTGCGGGTGACCGAAAAAGCTGAAGTCGCCGCTAATTTGTCCATGAGGACTGATCTGTCACATCCGAAATCCGAGTCGGACTGGATGGGCCAGCGCAGTCTTGCTGGCTGCAAGGCGAGTCCATGTGGCGTCGATGAGTGCCTCTGAACCCCTGACTTTCCCAATCAGTCAGTCTGTGGCGCCGGCAGAGAGACACGTTTTCCGTGTCATTCTTCCCTTTCCACCAAGCCTCAAGACAATCCTCGCATATCCTGGACAAATGTTGCACCTTTGGATGTGTGATTGGACGCGGACACATACAGTAGCTGAGCCATTAATTCCATGCGGTGACCTGCACACGGATAGGCAAAACGAGTAAATCCGATCTGAGCGCAAGGATGTATGCAGACGTGCATGTTGGCGGGCACTCCCTACCCGCCGGATAGACGTCCCGGAGGACTCGAGCATGTCCATGGCGACGTTCTAGCGGCAGACCCCTGTTCTGTCAATTCTCGAAATGCAAACAGTGCATTGTTTGTTGGGGGGCTGGCTGACAAACTCGTCCTCTTGAAGACAACCGGATTCCAGAAAACCTTGAAGAACCTGGTTGCTTCTCAGGTGCGGCTGGAACAGCCCAAAACTCGAGGCGCAATGTCCTTGTCATCCAGCTGACAGGCTGTGGTCATACAGTGGCGCAACGAGAGTCTCTTGACTTGTGCAGAATCAGGCCTCGGGGCGAACATTTCAGGATGTCAGGTGTAGGGAGTATCTGTAGACCTCTTCTGCCCTAACATCCCACGAAATGGCCTGAGTGTACTAATGCAGCCTGCCGGATCTATCTCATCTCAGATCTGGTTGGATTGCAGGTAGTATAGGTATGCGGGTTGCTCTTCCCGTAGAGTTCCCGGAACGGAAAGGTGCTTGGTTAGGAACAAAAAGCAACAGCTCCTGCGGGTGCGGGGTGTCTGGCAGAGCACACAGTTTCCATCACTGTTCTCCCCAGAATCGCAGGACGACGACCGTGTGTCGGTCTGTATGCAGTATGGACTTCGGCCTTTCGTCAATCAGTGCGCCTGCAGAGGAGGCCCACTGGGTCAGGTAGGCATTGGCTTCGAGAGACGATGACCGGGTGTATGTACATAGGGGTCAGTCCGGGAAACGCACTGCGCGAATGGTCCGCATGCCCTTGACGACACGCGCTGATGACTGTATCGAGTTTCGCGCTACATTGTTCTATCGCTTGTATACAAAGGTGTCTTCGAGCTCGCTGTCGTCGTCGTCGTCTTGGACGTCCGGTGCTGGCACCAGCTCGAGCGGAGATTCTTCACAATCGCCAAATGCGTCAGGCGCCAGAGCTGCTGGTCGAGGAGAGCCGAGTGACCAAGGGGCAGGACCCTGGTCGGCATCGCCAAGATATGCAAGCAGATAATTGTGGGAATCCGAGAAGAAGACAGTCGGCGCGATAGAGGTGCCGTTTTGCAGCCAGAGGGCTCTTTGCCGCCCCCCCTTCTTGTTGGGGCGGTGGGAAGAGAAATCAACAACCCGGGGACCTTCAGAGAGCGGGTCCCAGACAAAGACTATGCCAGTGTACTGCTCGCCCTCGCAGGTGATGAGTAAGGTCTCTGGTATGCTTGAGTGCCAAGAGAGGTTGGCGACGCTGCCGTGAAAGAGCAAGACTGCGCGCAGTTCAGCAACCTGCACGTCCCAGATCCAGACCGTTCCGGGGGAGTCGAGCTGTCGCGTGGCAACAAGGGTGGAGGAGGGATCGAAAGAGATTGATGCACAGCCAGATATTGCTTCCGATCCGTCTCGTGGTGCGGGAGCCGGGGAGATCATCTGCGTCGACCGCAGAAAGGTGTGGATCACGGGTCCCGCGTGAGAAACGGCGATTTGTTCCTGCCACACCTACTCGGTAGAACGTTGATCAGCATGAGGGACCGAATGATTCGGAGACAGCATGTCTCACCTGGAGGGTCTCGCGAGGGACGATAGTTTTGGGATGCCGGAGACGGAGCGTTTCGGTGACAGACGCCATGTTCAGCAGGGATACAGATCTACTCGAATCGCCGATGGCCAGATGTTGAGAATTCGGAGAAAAGTGGACCGCCTTGACACCGGTTCCCAGAGCGTAATCTTTATCTTCAGGCGAGGGACTCGCAGGCCCGGTCCAAGCCTTGAATAGGTGGCCGTCGGACGTGTAGAAGAGCACCCTGTGACCATGAGCGGAAGAGTCCCATATCACAAGCCATCTGCCGTCTGGACTCCAGGCCAGGCCCTGGGCATCAACGGTGTCCGGGAACCAGGATCTCTGCAGCTCCCTGGATGGGTAGCTGTGGATGCTGACCATGTCTTTCCCCGCCGATCTCGTCAACAGCGCCATGTGATGGGTTTCCGGGCGGAAGGAGAAGCAGTTCATTGCGGAGGACGAGGAAAAGACCTTGGGGTTTGCAATCTCGGTGCCTCTTGAGGAGCTCAGGTCGAACACTGAGAAACGGAGGCCCAGGGCAGAGATAACAACGACCTCGCTGTCCGAGGCGCCGAAGCCGACATAAGCGGTTTTCGTTCCGGCAACTGCATGGTTCCGGACCGTGGCGCTGAAGCTATCGTCCAGAGCGGAGACGATGCGCACCCTCTCAGCATCTGCGACGAGCAAAAGGCGGGATGAGGGCGACCATCGGAAGTGAAGGGCAGGGCCGGCAAAGTCTTGGCCTAGTTTGGCCACGTTCACGACGCCCAACCCGGCGACAGCACGCACATTGACGACCGAGGCGAAGACTGTCGCAATGTGTTGGCCATCGGGGCTTGGGAGGCATTGAGGGGAGGCTGTCCATAATTCGTGGGTATATTAGTGAGGATCTTGTCAGGTTGGGGGTGATGCAGGGAGAGAGAGCTAGGTAGGAGAATGTTCACTCACTCACATTTGACAGGATGTGAAAAGTGCATTGCGAACAGAATCAGAAATTTCACGCTCCAACACTTTCTGGCCGTTCTTGCTCCTTCTGCAACTTCCAAGGTTGCCTGGATCTAGTGATTCGTTCTAGAAAGTATGAGGTCGTACCTTCCATCGAGGTTGATAACCCAAAGGTGAGGTTCATGGCTGCCGTAAACAAAACAACAGGGCCGAAAGTGGGTCCCGGCCCCTTCCACCTTCGAGTTCCGTCCGCGGGACTCGGCGGGACCCACCAGCTTGCGCGGGGCATCCCGATCCACCGGGTCTCGGCGCGGATCGCTTTTGTCCGCGGAGACGCCAGAGGGATGGAACCTCCACGGGGCACTAAGGTACCTTATGGGCGATACCTATCGCGGCTGAGTCACCAAGGGTGCTAAACGTTATCTATCTTAAAACATCGCCATCGATAAGTATCTGTGCTCCCACACGCATAGCGTCCATGAGACACGGACTCTTCCACCTCTCTCCAATATAGATGACGACAAAGGGTTGCGCATTTTACCTGACGACCTATCCGTGCGATATGCTCAAATAAGTTCCCCCCCGTTCGGTGACGCTCAACAAGTCCAGCCATGCCGGCATCGCCAGTGCCTGTCCGCAACGGGGTCCGATACATCCGGATGTCCGGTTTGCGTCCACGGCCATCGACTTTGTCATTATGGAATACTACAGCCCGGCCGCAGCATCTAAGACCTATCGCGACCTTAACAGCCTCCGTCGCAAACCCCGAGCCAGTCCCGCCACCTGCTGCCCAACCCTTTACGACTCCGCACCCCCCGATCATCAACCCCTCAGTACCAGAGAATGACACCGGCGGCAGCAGCACACCAAGAATCTCGCCTTCTCGCAGGGATCGCATCCGTAACGCCCGCCCTTTTTCCGACTTCCTCACCGATACGTACCATCGGCAGCATGACTACCTGCGCATCTCCGTCACAGAGCGGTGCAACCTGCGGTGTCTATACTGCATGCCCGAAGAAGGGGTTCCGTTATCACCGCCGCGCGAGCTCCTGACCACTCCCGAAATCGTTCTTCTCTCGTCGCTCTTCGTCTCCGAGGGCGTCACCAAAATCCGCCTGACGGGAGGCGAGCCCACCGTGCGGTCCGACATCGTCCCGCTCGTGCGCCAGCTCGGCGCATTACGTTCCCGTGGCCTGCGCGAACTGTGCATCACCACCAACGGGCTCGCGCTGCATCGCAAGCTCGAACCCATGGTCGAGGCTGGCCTAACGGGTATCAACCTGTCTCTTGACACCCTCGACCCCTGGCAGTTCCAGCTCATGACCCGGCGAGCCGGTTTTGCCGCGGTACAAAAGACGATCGATCGCATCTTCGAACTGAACCGCGCAGGCGCGGGCATCAAGTTCAAGATCAATTGCGTCGTCATGCGCGGGTTCAACGACCGCGAGATCCTTCCCTTTGTCGAGCTCACCCGCGACAAGGACGTCGAGGTGCGCTTCATCGAGTACATGCCCTTTGACGGCAACAAGTGGAGCGAGGGAAAGATGTTCAGCTACCAGGAGATGTTGGACGTCATCCGGAGTCGGTATCCGGATCTGCAACGCCTGCGCGGCCACCGCAACGATACGAGCAAGACGTTCCAGGTCCCCGGGTTCGTGGGCAAGCTGGGCTTCATCACGAGCATGACGCACAACTTTTGCGGGACGTGCAACCGGCTCCGAATCACCAGCGACGGGAACCTGAAAGTGTGTCTGTTTGGCAACGCCGAGGTGTCCCTCCGGGATATCTTGCGCAAGGCAAATCGGGGCGAGCCTATCGATGAGGCAGCCATGGAGGCGTTGCGACAAGCCGCTGCGAAAATCGAGGGCACAGATGCCATCTCGGAGCCTCACCGGGCGGTGCCAGATGTGGACGAGCTTCTCAATGTCATCGGCATGGCAGTGAAGAGGAAAAAGGAGAAACACGCCGGGATCGGGGAGCTAGAGCACATGAAGAACCGGCCGATGATCTTAATCGGTGGGTGACTGTGTTTCCTTTGATCTTGTTTCCAAGATTGCATCTTTGCATTGGGTCGGCGTTGGCGGGTATGTGGTTTATGATGAAACCATGACTATTGGGCTTCGGTCTGGATATCCTGGATATTGGGTTTTACATAGGATGGCATTTACATCCATAGCATGTATGGGCAAGCTAGCTAAGATATGAACGTATAGACTCTTCAACCGCCCGAGGCACCTCTGTTCCCCCGCCTCCCCTTCTGCGCTGGCATCCTATCGGTCTTACACCGTCCGTCTCTCTCTCATCCATGCCATGGCTCACCACCGTCTCACCGTTTCACTCCCAAACCCCTCACCACATTCGCCTTTTCTCAACCACCGCCACCCGCCGCTCCTCCTCCTCTTCCTCCTCCAAGGACGACGACAAACCTTCTTCACCGCGGCTGACCCACGTCACGGCCTCGGGCGTCGCGCACATGGTGGCGATCCACGACAAGCAGCCGACGCGGCGCGTCGCCGCGGCCAAGTGCTCGGTGCGCTTCTCCAACCCGGCCGCGCCCGAGTTGGTGCGCGCCAACCAACTCGCCAAGGGCGACGTGCTCGGCGTGGCGCGCGTCGCGGGCATCATGGCCGCCAAGCGCACGCCAGAGCTGGTGCCGCTGTGTCACAGCATCGCGCTGACGCATGCCGAGGTGGATTTGGTGGTTGTCATTCCCGGAGAGGAGAAGCAGCACGGGAAGGAGGAGGGGAAAGAGAATGGGCCGGGGAGGATTGACATCACGGCTACGGTCGCGTGTGACGGAAAGACGGGAGTGGAGATGGAGGCGCTCACGGCGGCGTCGGCCGCGGCGTTGACCGTCTATGACATGTGTAAGGCAGTGGATAAGGGGATGGTGATTGAGGGGTTGAGAGTGGTGTTGAAGGAAGGGGGGCGCAGCGGGCGGTGGGTCGAGGGGGAGAAGGTGTCTTGATGGAGATGGAGGTTATGCAAAGTTTGTGGCATCCTTCTGTGGTTGCGCGGGATGAACTCCACCCTTCGGCGGCTGTTGAAGTTTGTTTACTTGGAAAAGGGGGTGACGTCTATGCATAGTGGCCACGTTACCGTCCCAAGAGCTGTTGTCTCCGTACGTGGTTGGACTCAACAAAGCATTGTACGGAGTACCTATTTGAAGTAATACATCCCTATTTCGAACGTACCTTCCTCGAAATTCCTGCTCTGGTGTTGTGGCGATCTAACAAAGCATGGTGTTGTCGCCCCTGGATTGCAACATCGCTTCGTCTCAACACGTGCCACCATTTTGGTCATCTTCTCTGTTCCCCCCGTTCCCCCCACACGGAGAGCTCTCGGACATTGTCCGGGGATAAACAAAGTTTGTGCTTGTTGCAACGCTTCCCAACCGACGTCGGAGACTTGCCACGCGCGCGGCTGCTGTGTCGTCGTGTAAACTTTTCGTCAAGAAACCTGCCCCGCAATTGTTTCTGTCTCCTGCAGGTGTTGTGGGAATTTCATCGAGCCTTCACCAACTTTGGAAGCTGATGAGTGGCCAGGCCCCTGACGATGCCATGACGTAACGAGAACATGGGGAGCGTTTGGTGGAGATGAGCGGGGAGCGCTCCGGACACCATGCCGATGTCAAGCGCACCCTCCCACGTTGTCTCGATCTGCGAAAAGACTGGCTGTTCATGATGAAGATGGAAGCGGGGCAAATGCTCGTCGGCATTCTCTGGTTTGCTCTACTAATTGTGCAGGTGGTGGTTACATACCTAGCGTGGGCGATTGCCTCAATGGACCTCCAAGACCCCGCGAGACCGAGACACAGCATCGTTGCGCGTCATCACTCCCCGCATGCACGTCAACCATCTTGCTGGGTGTCAGAAGTTTCTAGCTACACGAAGAACTCCGTATTCAATACGGACACAGGAGCGAGATTGGAGTGAAAGGATTCCGGGCATTGTTCTCTCGGTCATAGCAGGGCTTGTTGGAACCGTCAATTAGCTTCGCAACCTTGGATGTGCTAGCGCTTAGATACGTAGTAGTTAGAGGTAGTTGACGGGGCATTGAAAGTGTAGGAGACATTACATCCGGAGAACGAAGAGGGTTGGAAATGGGCGGAAATCACCGAACGAGATGAACGAGATGACATCAAAAAAAGGATGTGGTCCCGGCTGGCAGCTCCCAAACCAGAGAAACAACTTCACTCCGATCAGTTTTGACCAATCGCATGCCTGCGATATGGCCCTTTGCAGGAGGCCAATCATCATGCATCCCTTAAGCAATGATCCGCCTCCTTCCATGGGCCGCACGCACACGGCACGCATTGCTACGCTGCCCCTCCATGACGGTGGTGTGGGTGGTGGGAGCGAAAAGTGGGTGTGGAGAGGAATACCTGATGTTCGGGCGGTGTATGCTGACAGGGCTGAGTCTGAATTGAACTGCGCACTGTGTTGTAATAGCCGTACACATCCTTTGTTACGGGCGCTGGGTAATAATATGGATCGAAGGTCAATGGATTGACCTTCAGACCGAACCTGCCAGGTGGAAGGCCCAGTTCAAACCTTGCTTGAGACTAGAAACCTGGAATACATGCGGAGCGAATGTACACCAAATCGATCAAGTCCAGTTCATAGGTGTGCTCTGCCCAGTCAATGGAGACGGAGGTAAGGTAGACGGATTAACACCGAGAGATACCGTGGAGCAGCTGCAGCTCTCCTCCGCCGCATAGGTGTGTCTCTAAAGGCTCCTGAGACAGGCGCTCACTTCCCTTGTAAGCCAATATATCTTGATACTGCTTCATCCGTACATTCACTAGGGAGATCTAGGTGGTGGAAGCTTAGGTTGGGCGGAGGAGACACTAGTTATTCTGAAGACTATCTTTTGTCTAAATGCACAGTATCCGCTCCCACCGTGTCAGTCCGGACCGTCGGATATGGAGATTGGTGGGCGGCAGCAACGTGGGATGTTTGGCGGCTCTCGCGGTTGGTGTTCTTCGTTAGCGGAAGAAGTGGTTTATGCATAGTTGAATGTAGAGAGCTTTATGTGACCATTTGCAACTATGCAGTAGATGCAAATACATGAATCTGGGAGGAAACAAACTCCCCGAAATATTCAAGGATTGACACTTGACCTTCACAGACCTCAGCCCGACCTAGTAACTCCATAGCCTCCGCGAGATCCACGATGCCGTCAGCCCCAAAACTCGTCATTGCTGGGTGGTCATCATTAGGCTCGATGCTAAGGGACCAGGTAGGCATCCTGAAAGGCACGTCGGCGACCTAACTTGTGTTTGTGCAGAGTATATTCGTCATCGAGGATTCCCAAACAAACGCCAATCCGACCCAGAATCTGTCTCCCTGCTTCTGCGTCCTCTCCAAAAAACCAACAGCCACAGCAATAAACCATAAACATCACCATCTCTCCTCTCTCGCCCCTCTCCCCGGCGCCAAGACCATCACCTGATCAACAGAGAGTCCCATATTTACATAACAATGCAGCACGAGTTCTGCTTCTTGGCCGACTTGTAGAACATCTTACTCTGGGCGCTCAAGTCGGAACTCTTGGCCACAAGATCGTCCAGCTTTTCGCCACGTTGTAGAACCTGTTCGACGGAGTCAAGAGTCAGCCATATCCGGTCTCACGGGACGGAAACAGCATCGCCACGTACGCTATCAATGGCCTTGTGGAGGATGATCTTGGTCTCGTCCAGCTCCTGTTGGATCTTGGCGATGCTGTTTGCCTGGTTGGCGTCCTGGTAGTTGTTGAGGTAGTCGTTGATGGCGGGGAAGTTGACGTCGCCGTCCTTCTGGGCAGCACGGATAGTGTCGAGCGGCACTTCGGACAGGAACTGGTCCATCAGCTTGGACAGCACGCTGTGTGCAGCGATGTGTGGGTAGTCCTTGGTGATGACCACGCCGGCCACGCCCTCCGATCTCGCATAGCAATGGACCACGTAGTCTGCGCAGTGGTGACACAGCGGTTAACATCCCTCCCCTACTACAGTGCCCTCCCAAACAACGGGTCTGTTGAACCCGTTTTCCTGATTACGGAGCACACGTACCCTGCTCTTCAACACTCTGCCTCTGCCCCGGTGTCGTCCGTTCAGCCACCGTCTTGCTGATCATGGTCATGAAGTTGCCATATTCGTTCCGGGTGAAGCGGGAGAAGTCGCTCAACTCGTGTGCCGCACAGAGTTGAATCGCGGGCTTCTTGGTGTTGTCGAGGACCTGAGCACGACCGGCATCGTTAGCCGCCAAAGGTTCGCCTTCTTTCAACTCCTCCCTTCTACCCCCTCTTGCGGAGGGGAAGCCGTCTTGGGAACAGAGCACTCAGGTAGGAACATACGCCGACGTAGTAGAGCTTCATTGTGGCGGTTGATCTTTCGGGTTCTCGAGGGTCTGGGCAAGGATATCGGTTTCGGGTCGAGCGGCAAGTGGATGCGTCGTCGGCGAACGGAGGAGAGGTTGCAGGTACGAGGTTCCGGCGGCGGCAGTGGATGACGGACGGGGCTCGGGGATGTGGGGCGGCTTTGACACCTGACGGAGGACGGGAGGATCGGGCGCTTGCGAAGGAGTTGTGGTCCGTATCACCACCGCGATAACCAGCGTCAGTCACACGGCGTTTGTGGAAAGGAAGAAAGCAGCAGGATCTCGATTTGCGAGCAGGCTGCAGGTTCACCAAGTCTTGATGCTTGCGTTGCGTTGGCGTGCCTGGCTGGTGGCGGTCGCCGTCGCGGATTGGCGTTGCATGTGGTCAGGAGGCCGAGAGGCAGGGGTCTGGGCGCAACGCCTCCGCGGCCAAATCATTTCCCGGACCGAGGAGGACTTACGGTTAAGCCAATGTTTCCTCGATCCGTACCCCGTAAGATGCATGTTCAGAAATCGCTGACATATATCCCTCTCTACAACAGTCGGGCATTGCCGAGTTGAATCGTTTCGGTTGTACGGATCGCCCTGTTCTCTTGTCAACCACAACACCAATCTTCTTCAGGGCCGAATCATCTACAAGCCCCAGTGCATCTCCAGACGTCTCACTATGGTAGACGAACCGCCAAGTTGGTCATTCACTTGTGTCTGATGCTCAAGAGCGAAAGAGAGTTGCTGCTACCTCAAGGTCCCGAGTAGCTCGAGCGTTAAACTGCATATGGCTGGCGATGTGTCTGAGCTCTGCTTGGCGGGGGATCCTAGCACAGCGTCGGGTAACGGTTCTGTAATGTCCAGTTTCGGAGCGCTCCGTCCATACAGGGTACCCATACGGATCCGTCGCTGGGACCCAGAACAGGCCGAGCAAACACCCATGACGAGAATGCAACACTCGACGTTGCTCTGGCTGCGTCATCCTACGGAGCACATGTCGCCCACACAGGAGGCGGCGAAACTTCGCACCTGCTACTCCGTACCTACGGGGAAGCCGCCCACGTGCTTCGGCGCAGAGGCGACAAGGGCAGCCTGGAAGGGGACCCGGACAATGGTCGCAACTCACCCGAGCAGTTGCCGTTCGGAGAAAGAGACATCAGGGTTCAAGGGATGTCAGGAACAAAGCGGAGCAGCACTTGCCGGCTCAAACTCGTCGAGGGAGGGAGAGGAGGAGTCGAGGAGGGCTTCTTGCTGTGGTGGCCTTCTCTGTGGGTTCCACCGCTCCTTCCAGGTTTGCCCCAGCCGGCCGAGATCTGGTGCGCTAAGCTCCGGACCAGAAACGCAGTGGCCCGGTTCCAGTCGGCCTGCATTCGACCCACCCCCCTAATAAGAGAAAGGGAAAGATAACGCCCGCCCGCGGCTGTTCGCTCATGCTCACCTCGCTCTCGCTGTCCGGTACCATACATACTCATACCGCCCGGGCAGTTATCAGGACCAAGACGCCTCGATCTGTTTCGATTCTGACTTCACAGACTAAAGTAACCGTCGATCTACCTGCGTCCGGGCAAAGGGTCCTGCATCATTATTGCTTTTCTTGCCTGCCGTTGAATCAAGCTCCCCTGGGCCGTCGTGTCGGATCTCAGCACAGCTCGATCCATCACCAACTCCGACGCTTGAGGTCCTCGCCACCTCCGCTTGTCCGACAGCTGCGAGGCGTTACTCGAATCCTCCCACTGTTAACTATCTTCTACGTCCTGGCTGGACTCTCCTCATCAGTTCATCTTCATCTTCTTTACTATATTTGTTATCTTCTTCTAGACTGCACCTCTGTAAACCAATACCGTATCGTCCATCGCCTCTTCTACGCTCTTTTCGGCGCTGGTACTTCTGTGACCCCCACCGTTACCTCCCCTTATCGCCACGCCGCACCGCATTGGGTGCACCCATCGCCAAACTCTCTAGACTAAACGACACTACGCCGGCCTCATGGCGACCGATTTCATAATGCCGCGGGCACCGGGAGAGCATCAGAGTCCATTCTATGCGAATACCCAGCAGCCGCAATCACAACACCAGTATCGCCCAAGACAGCCTGCTCTGATCCAGCCCTCTCCTATCCCGCCACCATACCCCACGTCATCACAGCTCAGCTCTCCAATTTCACCCTTCACCACCCCCGGAAGCAGCATTTCACCCACAGCTCCAAAGACCTCTGTACCTTACAAGAAGCCTTTGTATGTGCCGGCTGTGTTGCGCCCGACCGAGTTCCCCTCCAAGGAGCCTCCGACGAAGCCAAAGGATGAAGATGACGATGACACGGCTTCGGAGATCTCACGACCGAGTACTGGCTTCATGAGCCTCGGTCCGTTTGGCCGCCTGGCCAGGCGCTCGACTGCCGACACAACCAAGTCTCTTGAGTCGAGTTGGGATTTGGACGAATTCCCGATACCAACTGGCCCGCCCACTCGGGCTCATTGGAAGGTATGTCTTATTCACTGCCATACGCCACGTGCCCCCGTTTACCCCAGCTGAGGCGACGTAGCCTCACTAATTCGTCCATTGTTGAGATCCATGACGCTAACCCGCGCCACACAACAGCCCGACCAGGAATCGACTATGTGCGACCACGCTGCCTGCAAGCGCACCTTCAGTTACTTCACGCGCCGGCACCACTGTCGCAAATGTGGCAACATCTTCTGCGACCAGCACAGCGCGCTGGAGGTGCCCCTGGACCAGGACGCAAACTTCAACCCGCGTGGGATCCCCAGCCGCGCCTGCGACCACTGCTATGCGCAGTTCAGAGAGTGGCGAAAGTTGAGACTGGGCCGGCCGTCGTCCGTTCGGAACGCGCCGACCAGCGCCCGCTACCAATCGCAACAACATGCGAACACCGATACCCCGTCCTCTCCCGTGTCCACCACGACCGCACCTATTTTCACCGGTCCCGATGGTCGGGCACTTCCTGTGTCGGATGCTGCTCACAGCGTTCCGAGTGATTGGACTTGGAGCACGTTTTAAGATGCCGTACGAAACCGTTACCATCTCAGAGCCTTTGATCTCAGACGGAGGGACGGACAGACAACAAACCGACGGAAATACTGGCAGGCAGGCATCCACGGACGTCGACATTCGCGGCCACGGGATCGTTTCATTGACATTGGCAAGGCATCTCATTGCATTTTTCTTTTAGTTGGGTTAGGGTTGTCGGCGAACCGGAGTTCGACATTTTCATACCTTTCATGGCGCTATGTTCCCTGGGGATACAATCGGATGCATTAGCAAGGCTGCTTGGGTAGACATGGTTCTGGGTTTTGTTGTTTTGTTTTGTTGTTTTTGTTTTGCATAGTTCCTTTGGCTTTGCATCATGGCGACTCAAGAGATTGGTGATGGAGGAGTTTGGGCGGGAGGATATACCCTTTTTTTGGATGCATTTAGCACGACAGATGAGGGGTTTGCTACGGGGAGAGAATTGATAGGGGATGGGCACACATGGGGTAATGGTTTGTTGTTGCTGCAGTTTGTTTATTCTCATGTTAGGTTGGAGTAAGTTAGGGAGATAGGATAATGGACATTGTTTTGATAGTTACAACATGAGCATGTTTGCTTGACTGAGATTTGAGATCGAGTGATGCTCCAACTTCCCAAATATCTAAGGTAGGTATGTGTGTGTTCCAGGTTGTTCTGAGTAATTGAGGAAGAGATGGTAACTATGTCAAAAGGAGAAGGGAAATGACCGAAAAGCGATTCTTGGTGAGTGGCTGAGTCTCTCACTTCATTTCAGCACTTCACATGCACACACAGCATATACATCTCACACATGAATCACATTGAAGCACACTGCAGAATGTCAGTCACATCCAGACATATCCAATAATCCCACAGCATTTTGACTGTGTCTTTGTCACACCTCCCTGAGTTAGGATACCGGTGGCTGACCTCACCCAACGGGACCTCAACCCCACCCTGGATGAACTTTACATCCCAAAGAGACAACCAAGTCAATGACACGCCAACCTCAAGTGTTGAAAAAGAGACACGTGAAAAGAAAGCAATCGTCAAGAAGAATGTCTCGCAATGGTTAATGTTTTTATTTTCCCCTAACAGAAAACCTGACTGTTTGCATGCCTATCATACCGTATCTCCCTTTTTCCTAAAACCGACCAACCCCCTCGCCGCCATACCCATATTTTCAATGACAATGCCAGTTTGGTGTACAAGGAAAAACCAGAAAGAGAGAAATGCCAATGAAAAAAGAAAAAAAAAAACNAAAAAAAAACCCAAGCTCCCATACAAAACCCACCAACCGCTGTGCTCCGTTGTGTATGCGCTCGTCAGATCATCTCCGGTCCTATGCCGATGTGGCGGCGTTGCCCTCTTCCTTTTGTCTCTAAACCATTGTCCCATGGGATCCTCTGGTGTTTGATGTTGTCCCTAGACTGGTTCCCTTCATTCTCTTTCCCGTGAAGAGATTATGTCCCTTGAAGCCACTCTCAAAGAGATGATGATGTCGCGGATTATTTGTCGCACCCGTTTCCCTTACTTCCTGCTCCTCAGAGCCCTGCCACTGGCAACCTTCGTACCAGCGGCGACCGTCTCAACCTCATCGACCACAGCCTCCTCATTGCCTTCTCCATACACTTCGCGCTCCACCTTCCCGGCAGCCTCCCAGCCAGCCTTCTCAGCGAGCTGGACGGTGTTGCTCAGGCGGCGGGCGCTCGCGGCGACCGTACCCTTCTTGCCAGAAGTGGCGCTGGCGGCGTTGCTCCTACGCAGGTAGCTCTCAATGAAGAACGAGACGAAGAGGTAGGTCAACGGGGCGAGATAGAGGATATTAAGCCAGACAGCAAACGTCTCGCCACTAGACGTGAGGCAGGGCATTATGTGGCGCTCGACGCCATCGACAAGACGGCTCGTAACGGGGATCGAAGAGCTGTTGGCGGCAGCCGAGGCAGAAGTGGGCTGGGCCTCGGTTTGGGAACCGTTGATGATGGGCACAACGTAGTAGACAAAGGAGTGAACGGTGGCAGCGCTGGCACCGGCGATGAATTGCGTGATTTGCATCGACGTAAGGGTCCGCTTGATGGCCGTAGGCACGCGGATCTTGAGCGCCGTCAGGGTGTAGTACGTGTACTGCAGGTAACAGTCAGCCTAGGTTTCAAAGGCCAGGCAGGACAGCGGCTGAGTGAGTTCAACATACCATGAGCGAGTGGATGAACGAGTTGGCAAAGACGAACATCCAGATGGGCACCGACATGTAGCGGATGCCAGCCCACATGCACAGCATGGCGCCGGCGTGGTGGTACGTCTGGAGAGTGGAGCTGAGCTTGCCCTTGGCGAGGATGATGAGCGTGTCAAACACCTCGTAGAACTTGCTCAGGTAGAAGAGCCAGCCGTAGAAAGCGAGGCCCTCGTTCCACATGCGGCCCTGGGCGAAGCGACTCGGACGACCCGTCTCGTCCAGCACACCCTCTTCGGACGAGTACGTCCGCCAGGTATCAAGGTCGTCGTCGTAGAAAGCGGCGTTGCCAAGGCCAGCGGGGCCGTTGATGCGGCACATGGAATCGAGCCAGCCGGCCATGCCCTGGGGTCCCGCGGCGTTGACCATAGTGCGCCGGAGGGTGCTGTACATCCCCCAGAAGGTCCATGCCGAGTAGACGGCCAGGAAGACATTGTGAGCGATAACGAACCAGCGGAAGGCGAGCGTCTTGCTGATGGCCCAGGGCTTCTTGCCCGTCGACTTGTTGTAGAGGTTCAGGAGCTTGGCCGTCACAGCATAGACGGTGGCGATAGTGAGGGGAACCCGGGGATCGAGGGCGGCGTAGTAGACGTGGTCTGGGATGTGAATTGGCGGGGCCGACGGGATGCTCCCGGGCGGCGGCGGCGGGATGAAACCCGAGTTGGGGTTTGGTGGGAAGCGGAACATAGCCGCCTTGGGCAGCAGCAGCGCCGATGTCGTGGTCTCCCACATCCTGGATTCTGCGTGCGAACTCATAGTGCTCAGCGGTGCCGGGAAGCTCGCGAGGACGTGAGAGGATGGGTAGTTCGGAGAACTATGATGTCTAAACGTCGGGTCCGGGGCGGGGAGCTGGTTTTTAAAGATATAGAAGAGCCTCAATCCCAACGGGCTTGGGAGCGAGACCGAACCCTTAAGACTGCACACACACGTCACACTGGCCAGGGGTGGCGTCGACGGAGTGTGGACTTGCCCCTCCCTGCGCTTGCCGCTGCTCGGCTGCAGGTTGTTGATATCAAACGGGGGGAACCGGGAGGACAGGAGGATAGCAAGAGTTAGGGACCCCTGGGAATGGATGGCAGGAAGACAGGGAGATCTCTGAGATGAGAGGAAAGAGAAACATCAGACACTTGCCAACAGGTAGAGAAGGGACAAGAGCCGCCTTTTTCACTCTTTGTGCTTGGAATGCTTGTTTCCTTTGCTCAACCAATCCCGGGCCGAATGCATGACTGAAAGACTGCTGCAGGCCGGGTACCACTTATATCGCACCTCCATTGAGGATGCGACGCAGGTATCACATTTCTTGTAAATGCCCCGCGATGCCCCGTCGTCCAAGCGGCATGCTTGCAACGATCTTCGATCAAGTCCAGGGAGTGTGTCGGCGGCCGCGGGGGGCCGGAAGCATGGTGACCTAGGTTGGAGGCCAGGACTTGGAAAGCCCCCAACAATACGTACGGGTTATTCTTTGTAAACAATACACACTTCGCCCCATCTCTTCGCCCGACCGGACAAAATCGAGGTGCCGACGAGACCGAACTGACGGTAACGCGTGGCGGCTTTCTCCTCAGGCGTCAGTTTCTTTCCTCCGCCCGATGCCCAGGCCGGCGCCATGACAAACCAAGCGACCGAGGGAAGGGTGGGACGCTCAGGGCCGTCCCGCATGTCCGGGACTTGAGGAGTTTGGTCAAGCGCGGCCGCCAGCGGAGCTGCCGTTGGCGCGAGGAGCCCGAAGACAACAAGCGGTCGGCGACATCTAGCTGCCACAAGGGCAGAAAGCGAGACCCTTGCGCTCCTGCCATTATCACATGCCTCGGAGAGCATTGTCGAGGAAAAAAGATGTCAATTCACTTATTTGTCTCCATCTCTCCATCTCCCAAGTGCGTTTCTTATGTTGAGCCTGGGTCGGCGCCGCGTGCCGAGGCAGGGCATGCCACAGCAATCAGGATGTGATTGGGCAATTGGATTCAACAAAAAGAAAGCAGGGATCCACTCCTCCCCAACGGCCGGAGACAAGGCCACCGGCTGCCCGGGTCCACATCGCCGCGCCGTCGCGGAAAGTAAAGAACCGCGATTTCGGGCACGGTGGAGTACGGAGTAGGATCTTGTGCAACGGATTTCGAGCTCCCTGCGGCTTCTGATGTCACATCCCCTTCTCAACACATTTTGGTACGTACATAGATGCTCGAAAATCGTTCAGATTTTTGCATGTGATTGTTCGTGATCATAGCTGCGGAATTACTACGGCATCGCATGGCGTTTATCCTCTACACCACATCTACGAGGGGTAACTAGGCCGAGTTCATCCAGACCGCTCTCCTTTTCCACCTCGGACTCGACGGAAGTGCCGAACTCCATCATCTCCCGTCTCTTCCGAATGCTGGAAAGAAGATAGTAACATGCTGGGCCACTGGGGATCGGAGTAATTTCGCTGCTCGTGTCAAAAAAAGATCGACATGGACAATCGTGAGCGAAGGTAGCTAACAACTACCTCCCGTCAGAACTCATCAACTGCTTGTGGTTGTTGGTCTGGGTGGCCTGGTGGCGTTCAGGGGTTGTGCGGCAACTTGATGTTGATTGGCCCAGTGGCTATCTCGCTGGTCAGAAAGGGCAAGTTTTGGTGGGTGGCCAGTGCTCAGGTCGACTTACACACAACCGGCTCTCTCTGAAGAAACCAACCTGAAGGGACAGACGGCAAGTATCCGCCCAGGAAGAGCGGAAGCTGCCTCTCAAACACCTCATGGGTAAATGAGAAGAAGGCCTTTCCGATTCCTCGATGATGTTGTCAGTTGTGAACTCCAGCATGAACTCAGACTCGATGGGACGGTGAGGCTCCATGGGCTTTCCCGATGCCAACAATCAAACTGCCGTTTCTGAGGGAGAATATCCCGCCATTCTTACCATGTTTTGCCGATTCTATCCAGTGTGCCGGAATGACAGCATGGTGATCTGCTGTGTAAGCGGGATCCAGGAATAGGAAGATTGCATCGTCGCACAGGATTGGCATCAAACACTTTTCTACACTCATCTGTTCTCGCAACCTAGTGCCGCCGATCATAGCTACAGGAAAACATCAGATGAACAAATTTGCAATACAAGTAAATATTGCCCTGACTCAATCCCTCCGGTGAGCCCAGGGCAAGGTGAAGCGAAGCACGGTTTGACCCCCAGCGTTCTTACAACGCAGGTAATTAACAAACAGCTATTTTACCCATCACACCTTTATTCTTTCCTTTCTTCCTTCTTTCCTTCCTTATTTCCTTCCTTCTGTCCTTCTTTTCTTCTATCTTTCTTTGTTTTTTATTTTATCTTTTATATATACTTCTCCTTTACAAGGGCTGCTCTCGCTAGACCTCTGTTTCGTTTGTTTTCCAAAACGCATCAACGACCTCAACACCAAAACCCTCTTGCTTCAGAACGAGATGCCGATATGGCTTCAGAGATGACGTCACAGAAAGCCGACTGACCAATTGCTGATAACTTTCTCAAAAGGGGATCAGCTAATAAGTGAAGCAAAGCGCTGCTTCCGCTTCTCTTTCAGAACCAAGTTCTTCGATTGGGGCACTCCGCTCCGCGCTCCGCTCCAAACGATAAACCCTTTTGGAATCTAGGATTCATCCTTCTTAGCCAAAAAAAAAAAAAAAAAAAAAAATCTCTGCTTAGGGAGAGAAGTCCAAAATGGATCACAAGTCAGACCCCGAGTGGAACGAATCTAGAAAAAAAATATCAGGTAGCCTCTAGTCCTAGTATGAAGAATCATGGTTGCGGAAAGAGATGCGGAAATGCATTCTCCCGGCCCGGTGTCGGAAGCGAGGGGCGGCGGTTTGCCCCGCGTTTGCAGCTCGTGGCAAAGAATTGCCTCTCTGCTGCAATCTGCCCCTGGGTGAGTCAGTTTAAAAAGTCGAGAGCAGAAACAGCCCCACTAGCCCCGCCGAAGGAAAAGGGAAAAAAAGGGACTTTTTAACTTTGCGCAAGCCGACCTTCGTTCTCCGCTGTTGATTGAGAGATTTGCGAATTGGGTTTGTTGATTGCCCGTTTCGGCTTCCGCGACCATGGCGACCATCATTCTGGGTGCACAGTGGGGTAGGTTTACTGAGGTCGAACGACGACGCCGGGAGGAGTTGTTGATGTTTGTGTTCATGTTGTTTTGTTTGTTGTCTTGCTGACTTCGGGGTTTGCGCTGCGCCCATTGCAGGTGACGAGGGTAAGGGGAAGCTCAGCGACATCCTCTGCCAGAAGTCGCGCGTCTGCGCCCGTGCCGCTGGCGGACACAATGCAGGCCATTCCGTTGTGTAAGTCGACGCCGACCTCGTTGTCCTCCTTTTTTTGGACTTCGTGCGACTTGGGAATGTCTTGTTCATGGCTAATGATTTGATGTCTGCAGTGCCAATGGCGTGTCCTACGAGTACGAGAACCCAACAACAGCCCTCCTTTTCAAGTCGTAACGACGATCAACGTGCTCGCGAATACTGACATTCCTGATTCACATCCAGCTTCCACCTGCTGCCATCGGGCCTCGTCAACCCCAACTGCACCAACCTGATCGGCTCCGGCGTGGTCTTCAACGTCCAGGCCTTCTTCAAAGAACTCGCCGCCCTCGAGGAAAAGGGTCTTACACATGCGCGCAAGAACATCCTCGTCAGCGACCGGGCCCAGGTCAACCTCGAGCTCCACGCCCGCGTCGACGGCCTGGAGGAGCGCGAGCTCGCCGGCAACAAGATCGGCACCACGGGCCGCGGCATCGGTCCCTCGTATGCCAACAAGGCGGCGCGCAACGGCATCCGTGTCCATGAGATCTTCGACCAGGAGCGCTTCGAGACCAAGCTGCGCAAGCTGGCTGCCGGCTACAAGAAGCGCTTCGGCGACCTGCTCGACTACGACGTCGAGGAGGAGATCGCCCGCTTCCGCGAGTACAGGAAACTCTTGCCGGAGTTTGTCGTCGATGCCGTCAGCTACATGCACCAGGCCCAGGCCGGCGGCGTCGACATCCTTATCGAGGGCGCCAATGCCCTGATGCTGGACATCGACTATGGTGGGATCGCCCAACAGGTGGCTGATGTGGAAAGCACTCAAGGGCTAACTTTGTTCGTTCAGGCACATACCCGTACGTCACCAGCAGCAACACGGGCCTGGGTGGTGTCATCACCGGCCTCGCCATCAACCCGAGGAACATCAAGGAGATCATTGGGTTCGTTGACAGACCTCCATCCACCAAGTCATGGCTCATTTAGGTTTGCTGACTTATGGACAGCGTCGCCAAGGCCTACACAACAAGGGTAGGAGAGGGCATTTTCAAGACCGAAGACACCGGCGAGGCGGGCGAGAAGCTGCAGCAAATCGGCCGGGAATGGGGCGTCTCGACAGGCAGGAAGCGCAGGTGTGGCTGGCTCGACCTCGTTGTCCTGAAGTACTCGGCTGCCGTCAACTACTACACGGCCTGGAACTTGACGAGTATGTTTGCACCACGTGGACTATGGCAGAGAATTGGAGTAGCCGCTAACAAACATTCGCAGAGCTCGACGTTCTCGACACGTTCCCCGTCATCAAAGTGGCGGTTGCCTACAAGGACCCCGAGACCGGCGAGGAGCTCGACTACTTTCCGGCTGACCTGACCTACCTCGAGAAGTGCGAGGTTGTGTACAAGGAGTTTGAGGGCTGGATGACATCCACGACTGCAGTCAAGAAATTTGTACGTCGCTGGGCGTGAACCTTGGGCGATGTGACACGGATGAGTGCTGACCAGATATCAGGAGGACCTTCCGCCTCAAGCGCAAGCCTACGTCAAGTTCATCGAGGAGTTCACAAAGGTTCCTGTGAAGTGGATTGGGACAGGCCGTAAGTGCACATCTCCGCAATATGCATGGAAAGGGCAGTCACTCACACTATGCTACAGCGGCACGCGACGACATGATTTACCTTTGAGAAGGGTTCACCCGATTGGGGGAGCATTTTTCATCTTCTGAGTTTTGTTGATTGAAACATGGAACTGGGATTCTGCCACGATTTTCATCAATTTGGGGGCTGTATAACCTCTCTATTGCCAGAACCGACGATAGAGCGCACATATCACCGGTCATCACGGCGTCGGTGGATGATTGATAGAGGAGGCAAACGGATACACATAGGGTGGGCGCCCTTGCTATAGCCATTATAGAAATGATGCGTAATTCGGCTTGGGTTGTGTTTCTTGGTGAGGGTTTGCTTCAAGCAATCTGATGTGCTAGCCTGGATCTCCTCTCATAGACAGTAGATAACCCTAACCCTCAACACGCGCCCCAAGCCTTGTCTTGGCCTAAAGCTGAAAAATTTTGGCATTGAACTCCTTCCGACGTCAGCCAAAATACCGACTTCCGTTCAACACCACCAAACCATCGACTTCTGCCTCGAGCCGGACAGAGTACGCGCAACCGTACATGAGTCCCGGCTGATGTGGTCTGTCAAGCCGTATCTCTCAGCGGTCGCGTAACGCTCTGATCCGTTGCACGAGACAGTGCATCCATGATGGCATTCTTATTTCTGTCGGAGAGAGTGCGCCTGAAGTGAATGGGCCTATCCTCGCCTGCCGACTCTCAAGTTTCATCCATGTGCCCTTTTTGCTTGACCGAGAGAAGAGAACAGAGGAGGATCTCATATCCTTCTCTACGCCACGTATTCATTCAAGTCGGTAGCTATCCGCTACCTGTTCATCGACCGTCTTCTGCCTGATTCGTCCAGCCATCAGCGCCCAGCGGCTGGACTTGAGTGCGGGATGCGCACCCCCCTCCATCGGAGGGTTTGCGTATTAGACGAGAATAAAAAAGCCAGGCGGTATTGTTTGAGTACGGGATCCTCTTCGTCACTTGCACTTCCGCAGGGGATTTCGTAATTTACTACCGCCACAGATCTACGAGTTCTTTCGTGGTTTGGGATGTCGGATATGTTTACTTCAGTCGATGGCTGTCTGTCTTGGGGCCTGATTGAGACTGATCAGTTGGTAGGAGGATTTATTTACTCAAGACATGTTATCGGTTCAAGGAATTCATTCTAGCTGTCCAAACCCATACCTGCTTCCCATGTGTCATCAAGCGACTTGGAAACCCCATCAATCGCCCTCTACTTCTTCCGCTCTTCCTCGACAACAAGGCCTTTCGCATCCAAGGGCAACCCCATCATCGTCCCCAGTTTCGCCACCAGCATCGTGTTCTGCGCCTGCAGCTCGCCGACCCTTTCCCGCAGCATGTCCAGCTCGCGCCGCACCGCGTCACGCTCCGCCCGTGCCTGGTCTCGCTCGCGCTCGGCGGCGGCCACCACGAGCGCTGCGGCCGCCGATACGTCTGCCGCCGTCGTCGCTGCCACTTCCAAGTCTGTCGCAGGTGTCGGTGTGGCTTGTTGTTGATTGCCGTGTTGGCTATTTTCTTTCTTGTTGGTCCGCGTAGTGTTAGCGGCAGCAGCCAGGGGGAGAATTAGCCGGGCCGCCTCCTGGCGGAACTTTTCCTCCTGCCGAGCGACTGCTTGGCCGTACTTGTCGCGGATCCGGGCGAGGTCTCGTTCTGTTTTGGAGTCCTCCGCGGATGCGGCGGTGGCCTCCGGGGTGGGGGTTGAGACGGATTCAGTGCTGCTGCTGTTGCCTTGGTCATTCTTCTTGGTCTGCTTCTGTTTTTGCTTGCGAGCCTCGGCGCGCTTCTCAAGCTTCGCTTGCTCCTTGAGCATTCGCTCGCGCAGCTTATTGATCTCCTTGTCGTGGCGGGCCTGGGCTCGCGAGAGACGTGCCGCGACGGCGGATGTTGCGGCTGCTGTTTCTGATGGGGAAGAAGAGGTGGATGAGGCTGTGGTGTTTATGGAGGTGGACGAAGGGACGAGGGACGGCGCCGAACCCGAGTTGGGGGCGGACAGGATTCTGTGATTGCCGGCCTGGTTTTTGTTTTTTATAGACAAGCGGACATCGTTGTCGTTGCTGGAGAGGGAGATGTCGCATGCCTCATCATCAGGCCGCCAGTCGCCGCCTTCTGTGGCAGAAGCGAAGCTATCCTCGGATGAGGTATCACTGATGCCGTCCACATCCCCGGAAAGGCTAGCTGCTTTCGATACCTGAGGCTCATCATGGTTGTCGACGACCTTGCCGTCCGGGATGGGTGTTGGTTCTGCTGGGCCGTCCTGTTCTTGACCAGAGGTCTGCTCAACCGATAGCTTCTCCTTCGAGCTGCCATCTTCACTCTCACAGGGAGATTCCGCAAGGTCATCAAGGGTCAAAGAGGACAACCATGCAAGAAACTTGTCTGCGTCGGCAATGATCCCACCCGGGGTTCCCTTCTCGACCATAAACCGGGGCACGCTGCCTCCAGGATTGCTTCGAGTGATCATCAGCCACTCGATGGCCATCTCGGTATCTTCGACAGCATGACTGCGGCGGATTCCGGAGGGCAAGGCCCTGACGTCTCCTTCTGACTCCGTATCCTCTCCATCATCATTCTTCCCTTCCTTCCACGTATCTCCTGCGGTAAGGTCGACAGACGACCGTACCCTGCGGAGTGGCTTGTCGACCGGCACTTCACGGATGAGCTCGACAGACTCATAGGTACCGCGGACGAAGGACGACCTGGGTGGGCAGTCTGGGTGCTCACAAGGCCGTGAAACGATCATAAACTGCCTCGGAGGTCGAGACTTAATTTTCCCTCTCTCTTCAGGAGGCATCATCATGAGGGTGACGAAATCCCGGGCGCTAGCTGGGCCGGGGAATCTCGCAGAGACGTGATACACTGGGTATCAAAGATTAGTTTCTGTCACTGGACTCGAAGAAAGCAAAACTTACAGTCAACCGTGCCGTCGTCGCAGACCTTGCCATCCACTCTCCTCTCAGCACCGATTCCGCGGATATTGCCTGTGCCTGGTTCCATCCCGGGAGTTTCTTCAACCCTCTTCAGCGTCACCTTCATCTCGCTCCTCAAAGCTGCCACCCTGAATAAATGACTTTGTCAGTCTAGACCGGACATGTAAGATTGTCAAGAGGGAATTGAGACAATGAGAACTCACCACTTGTCAAATTCCCGCCCTCCATTCTGAGAAGTCGAAGCATAATGCACGCTTCTCCTGGCAAACCAGGCCCCTTTCCCATCCTTGGAGCCCAGCTTGTACACTGCAATCCCGTTCACATTCCCCTTTGTCACCGACGGACTCACAACCTCCTTCCACTCGGCCTGTAGCTTGGTCACCGTCTCCTCCCCTTCCACATCTTTGCTTCCACGGTACTTGGCCAGCTCCTTCCCCCTTGCTGAACCAACAGCAGATTCTGTATGCGCCCGGGCGCGGGTCTTGGTGGTGCGAGCAGATGGCGACGACGGAGAGAACGGGGAGGGGATCGAGTCGATGAGGAGAGCGGCATCCGCGAAGGTGGTTTTTAGAAGGGCGGACAGGGTTGGAGATGACGATGAGGAACTATCGTCATGCTCCAAGAGCGGCGCAATGTCCGGTTCCCAGGAAAGGGGGGAGAGGGATTTGAAGGGGGCGTGATGAGCCATGGCTCAGATACTTCTTCTGTTCCTCAATCAAAGAGGATGTGTATGGGGTAGAAGGTTGAGACAGGGATGCTTTTCGTCTTGCTGATGGGAGGAACAATCACAGCCGTCGAAGTTGTGTAGCTAACATACGAAAGGCTTCGTTGATGATGCTCTTGACAATCCAAGTGTGTATAAAGCCAGTCCCAGAGGTTAAGGAAGAGAGAAGCAAGCTGCCTCGGGGCTCCCAAATATAGCGTTGTTCGTCACAATGCATTCGTCAACACGAAGCCCTGTCAGATCGAGTACGTGTTCTGTGCGGATAGGATATGCTGCTCGTGCTGTCAAGGGCTATCAGGCGCTTGAGGTTGGCATCACCAAGGCACAGCATAAACCAACTTCAATTCAGGGACGAAACCGAGAGCTATCTCTAAACATGGAACGCCTCGGACGAAAAGATCTGGAGGAGAAATAGTATTAGCCTTGCTGCATGGACGCGTACTTAAGGTACGTATGTACACTCGCCAGCTGTTCCTTGGAGGAGGGGTGGCGAATAAACCTGAATACCCCTGGACCGAAGTGTGTTCAAAACGGCTTTTTCACATCGATGTCGTCATAGGTAGGATGTGGGGAGGAAGGGAGAGCCAAAATACCCCAGCATCATATTTTCAAGGATTCAAAACATGCAGTTTCTTTATGTACCTCACAGTAAAACTGGCCTACTGGACATTGATTTCATTGTCCTGTTCATAGGTATTCGCCATGGTTCCTTATTCGGGACACGCAAGCATGGCATGGTGGTGCACAGCCTCTGGTTGAAGCCCAAAAGTTTTTGCTTGGGCGCCACACAAGGGGCAGAACACAGCCGCATCCGGAACTTAGGCAGAGATGGGAGGAATTGGGTGGTCAGAGAGAACTCAATGCATTGATATTATCTCAGGGAACCAACTCCCCAAGACGACGGTATGCTGCCCTCGAGCAGTCCAACGAACTCTGCGCGACCACTTGCAAGCCATACAATCTTACACATGCCGCCAAACTGGCTGGCATAGCTAGTCCAACAAACGCCCTCCCCTCTCCATTCCAGGTGTCCATCCATCCCTTTTGTAAATGACCATCTCCCTCCAAAACACCGCTTGAACCCACGGACCAGAAAACAAAAAGACCAAAAAACACATCGCAGAACCAGAAAACAAGGCACCGCGATCCTCAGGGTTATCACTCAGGCCCATCCAAGGATTAATACCCATTTCTGCGACAAGAAGACACCGCAACCAAGGAGTGTCCGCGACTGCGTGGAGATTCCGCGACCGCTGGCACTTTCTTGTCTCTCCATTTACTGCATGGTCTTCAAGAAACCATCCAGGTCGAAGCTCTCCTCGTACTGCGCCTTGTCCCACAGCTCTCCAAGGCCTTCGAGCCAGGCGGCCTTCTTGCCAGGCTGGCGGACGTCGCCCGTCTCGATGTCCACCATGTCTTCCTCGCGGCCCTCAATGTCGCCTGCACGCCCGTTCTTGCCGTCCGTGATTAGGTTTGGACCGGAGTCGCCGAGGTTGAACAGATCCAGGATCTGGTCCGTATCCATTGTTGCGAGACCGGCGTTCTGCTGGTTGACGACCGTGCTGGCGACGTCGATCTTGAAGCGCTGCAGGCCAAGGATCTTCTCCTCGAGTGTGCCGCGAGTGATGAGACGGTAGACGTTGACCACCTTCTTCTGGCCGATACGATGGGCACGGTCCATGGCTTGGAGATCCTTCTGCGGATTCCAGTCGTGCTCCACAAAGATGACTGTATCGGCACCCGTCAAGTTGAGACCGAGACCGCCGACGCTGGTCGTCAGCAGCAGAACGTCGTAAGATGGGTCGCTGTTGAATTTGTTGACGATGTCTTGGCGGCGGTTGGCCTCGACCGACCCGTCCAGCCGCAGGTACTGCACCGACGGCAGCATCTGCTTGAGCACGGTGTTCTGGACCATATCCAACATCTCCTTCATCTGGCAGAAGATGAGTGCACGGTGCGGCTTGATGGGAGTGTACAGCGGGTCCGAGTTCTCCTGGCCTTCGGTACCGATGCCGCAGTCCACCAACAGGTCGCGGAGCGCTCCAAGCTTGGGTGCATGGACCGGGTCTTCGAGGCTGGTTCCTTGCTTGGCCAGGTAGCGTTGAGTTTCCTCGTACGCCCGGTGACCTGGCTTCATGACGAGCGCCGGAGAGTTGCAGAGCTTGCGCATATACTGCAAGGCTTGGAAGATGTGCTGCTTGGCCTCCTTGTCCTCGAGCCCAGCTTGCTCCGAGAGCTTTTTGCCCTCGCGCTTGGTGAAGTCCTCGAACAGCTTTTTCTGCAGGTCGCTGAGGTCGCAGTAGTAGTTCTGCAGGATCTTGGGCGGCAGGTCGTTGAGCACTTCCTCTTTGAGACGACGCAGCAGGAACGGCAGCACTTGCTTGTGCAGCGCCTCGATCGCGAGTGCACCGGCTTCTTGTTCCTTGGACGACGCCTTGCTGAACCGACTGTTCAAGATGGGCTTGGCGAACCGGTCCATGAACACCTTTTCGGCGCCCAGGAAACCCGGCATCAAGAAGTCAAATAGGGACCAAAGTTCCAGCACGTTGTTCTGAATCGGCGTGCCCGTCAGGATCAGGCGGTGGTTGCTCTTGAGACGCTTGACGGCGAGTGTGATCTTGGCGCGGGGGTTCTTGATGAGATGGCCTTCGTCAAGGACGATGTAGTTCCAGCTGTACTTCTCGATGACGTCGATATCGTTGCGGCACACGTCGTATGACGTGATGACGATGTCGGTCTTGTCAAGCTCGTCCTTCATGGCTTTGCGCTCTGCGGGCGGGCCCACGTAGGCCGTGACTGTGAGGAACGGAGCGTAGGTCCGGATCTCTTGTTGCCAGTGGCCCGAAAGGGTCGGCGGGCACACGATGAGCGAGGGCAGGCGCCGCATGTCGGGCGCACCGGTGCGCGCAAACTCTTCGGCCCGCTGGTGGTGATCGCTGGCAACAATGCAGATGGTCTGGAGAGTCTTGCCGAGACCCATGTCGTCGCAGAGAATACCGTGAAGGTGGTATTTGTTGAGGAAATGCAGCCAGTTGACACCCTCTTGCTGGTAAGAGCGGAGCTCCGCCTTGATGGCGACAGGGATCTGGAACGGCTCGACCTTCTTGGGATCCAAGAGTTGGGCGATGAAGGTGCGCTCGCGGTCGCGGCCGCGAAGAAGCTCCTCCGACAGACCCGGAGGATCGGGAATGCCGGCCTCGAGCGGCACCAGCTTGACGAGGGTAGCGAATGATGTGGTCGCAATCAGTCGGATCTCGTTGTCTGAGTCGCTCATGCGGCCGAGGACAGGCACAATCAGGAAGATAACGTAGGGCAGGATGGCATCGCCCATGACGGCGATGAGGTGGTAGATAACCTCGATGGCGCCCTGGCGTACGTGAAGATCGAGAGGGTTGCTGATAGACGGAAGCACCTGTTCGACGAGAGCAGTCATACCATCGACAGAAATGACGCTGCAAATGGTCGCCAGACACTTGGCCGCCATGTAGCGGAACACCGACAGGTCTGAGCGAAGAGCCTTGATGACAAACGGCACCTGGCGCATAACAAACGGATGGAGCGCCGTGTGCAGCGTCGGTGTCATTGTGCGGATGACAGACATAGCATCGATGATCTCCTGACCGAATGTCTCCTCGGGGTTGCGCGCTTCGGCTGGCAGCTCGCCCGAGAAGGCCTTGACCAGCGGCTCCTCCATAAAGGTCTGCAGGCTCGGCACACGGGACAGAAGCTCGGGGCCGAAAGTCTGCGACAAGATCTCGAGGGCCTGCTTGGCACCGCGGCGGGTGATGCGCGCGGCCTTTGCCTCGCGAGCGAACTTGGCGGCATCGGGATGATCGACGCGATCCTCTTCTTTCTGCATCGAGAGGATGACATCCTTCTTGTGGGCGTGGTTGGGAAACTCGGGCGTCTCGGCAACCTCGACGCATGAGAACTTGACCAGGTTTGCCACCACCTTGTCGGCAGGACCGCGGCGGCCGGACTCGGTAAATAGCTGGACCAGACGAGCAATGGTTGCCGCAGACCGACCCTGGAGCTCTTGGTTCTCTTCTGTCTTGATGCTGTCCATAATGGCCTTGATGAGCGGGCTGGGTTTCTTAGGGAGCACCTTCATGGCCACGAGGGCGCAAGCAGCAGCAGCGCGGATCCGGGCATCGCGGGCCTCCTTGGCGGCCTTGGCCTCCTCAATGGCAGAAATAGTGGCTTCACGGGCTTCGTTGAGCTGCGGCAATGCAATCAGCCGCTGACCCGGCGCCATGGCCTTCTTGAGCTTGTCAAAGTCTTCCCCGACAACCTTCTCAGCGTGGGCGACAGAAAACGCGCCTGGACCAGCCTCAGGTTCCCCCTGGACCACAACAGGGAGCGTGGGAAGCTTGTTGAATGACACCTTTCCATGATCGCGGAAAAGGTTGACAAGTTGCAGTGACTGAGCGCGCACGCGCTGGACGAAGCTAACGAGATCACGGTAGTGTGAAGGCCGTTCCTCGTCGATGATGCGTTGCAGAGGCTCGATGAAGCGTGCAGGGGCGTCGACGGTCGGGCAATTCTTGGCGTACTCGTCGATAATCATGGCCGCAGACAGCTGGGTCGAGGCGAAGGGTGAGGTGAGACCTTGCAAGATGAGGCTGTCGTAGCCGGCAAGCTGGGCCGGCGGGAGGAAAGACATGATGAGACCCATGGCCTTGGCGGCCGACACGCGTGAGCGCACGAGGACGTCCATGCCGACTAGATCGACGTCGCCCTGCATCATGTGGCCATCAACGTCATGGTTATGACTCGGCGCGGGGGTGTCCTCAACCTTGGTCGACTTCCTGCGACGCTTCGTGGCGCGTTCACTTTCGGCAGGCGACGACCGCCGGGCCGGGGTCGGCGTGGTGCCGGGCACGGTGTACGTTCCGCCCGATGGCTTCTGGAAAAGGGCTCCGTTCATGGGGATAGGATGGCGGGGTACGCCGATGGGGTGAAGGGCCAGCTGCATCATGGGCTCCATGTGCGGTGCGAACTCGTCGGCGAGAACGGCGGGGTTCTTTGCGAGATAACGCACCAGCGCGCCCCACAGCTCCAAAGACATATTGAGGGTGTCTTGATCGCGCTCGACCATGATATTCTGGAAAACCAGGCGGAGGATCCTCCCGTTGAGCCAACCTTGAGCAGTTTCGCCGCCGAGGTTCGCAAACGTCATGAGTGCCTTAAGCACAGCAAGACGCACCGAGGTAATGGTGTGACGGAGGAAGGGGTAGAGGCGGGGGACGAGAAGGGTGAAAGATCGCTCCTCGTCTTGCGAGGCCGAGAGTTTCATGGCTTCCAGGACCTCAGGGAAGCTGCAGAGCGTGGCGAGCAGATCCATAATCTTGCCAGTCGAGGCGCTGAGGTCGTCACCCAGGTTGGACAGGCTGTCCCAAACTATGTCGATGAGCCCTTCGAGCGCATTCCTGCGCATCATGACAAACTCTTTGGCCATGGGGATCAGAGTCGCAGCGCTCACGGAGCGAACATCATCGTCAATGTCGCCGAGCCCCTTCATGACGGCGCGAATGACACCATCGATCATCTCGCTGTCCTGAAGGAGGAGGTCCTTACGCACGGCGACCACATACCGAAGACCCACCATGCCGCCGTGGCAGACTGCCCAAACGTTCTGGTCCAGGTTCAGGTCCTCCTGCATCACCATACGATACAGCAGGCGATAGATGGCGTGGACGGACTGGGCTGGGATGTGGCGGAGAACGGCACCGAGAGTCTGGCCAACCGTCTCACGAATGGGCGCCACGGACGTATCGGAACTGTAGTCGGTAAACTTGTCTAGCATGAGGACGCAGCAAAGCCGGCAGGCGAGGTCATCCAGCCACTGACGGTTGAGGCGGTCGTTCTCCTGCCGCGGCTGACCCTTCCGCCTTCCGGCGCCGGCACCGTGAACTCGCATAATCTCCCTCAGTGCCATGGCAGCACCGTGACGCGTCTCCCACTGCGGGTCGAAGAGGTCGATCTTGAGGAACTCACAAAGGCGCTCGTACGGCCACTCGGCACCCTCCATGCTGTCATCGACCTCTATCTCTGACTTGATGGGGAGGACCGGGCCTTTGAATTCCGATACAACCTTGGTGTCCTCGTCCACGTCCGCGGGCCGCTCCAAGCTGAAGTAATCAGCCATCTTGCTGGACTTCTTCGAGTCGGTATCAGCCATGGGAGTGTCGTCAGCATATCCATCCGAGCCAGCGGTTGTGGTCCGGCGCAGGGTTAAATCACCGAACCCGCTCTTGCCCTGCGCGGCCTTCTGAGCCTCCCGTTTCCGCTTCCTCTTCAGGACGTTGAGCTGGCGGGAACTGAGTTTGCTCTCGTCGAGAGGTTGGTTCTGGCTCTCAGACGTGCCATTGTTGAGCTGGCCGTTGCCATTTGTCGACGTGGCTTCCTGCGGGGTCGCCGGGCTGGCAGCGTGATCAGGGATGACGGGCATTTCATCATCCTCAAATACGCGGCCGAGAAGCCCAAGACGACCGTTTAGGGTCTTCTTTTGGTGGGCCAGACGCTTCTGGGGGTCGAGGCCAGCGACAGCAAGATCGACGTTCCCACCACGGAGCAGCGGACGGCCGAATCGGAGGATGGAAGCGATGTCCAGAGTCTCGAGGCTGAAAAATTCTTCTTGATCTAGGATCATGGGATCCTTCAGGTCCTCCTCCTTCTTGATGAAACCATTTTCAGAGGTAGGCTCGCCAGAGGAAACAGCATCCTCGGCATTGGGATCGTAGAGAGGGGCATTTTCGATGATTTTGCCGATGGCCTTGGCAGCAGTGGTTCTGGTCTCCCAGTCCCTGTGGCGCAGGTATGGGACGACTCGAGTCAAGAGGTTGAAGAGCTCCTCTGGGTGTTGCTTCTGCCAGTCGGCGAGTTGATTGACAGCGGTGTCCCGAATTAATCGGGTGCTGCCCGTTTCGAGGATGCTGAAAAACGAATGTTAGCATTCCGCAACAATTCATACGGACAAGTCGCGGGTTGGCCTCATCCGAATTTCCGCGACGATTAGTCTGGATTGTGAATGGCGATTATTCCGCGACAGCCACAGGTTGGTCTCATCCATGAACAGAGGTTGGGGAAACATACGTAACGAGCCGGTCGAGCCTAAGATCGATCGAGTTAGCCAATAAATTCACGTCAAAGAGACATTGGACGGAAGTTGGTCAACTTACCGAGACGCCATGCTTGGTTCATGTCAACGAGTTGTGAGAAATCTTAAAGGGTGAAGAGCACCATGGATGGTACTGTCTGATGTTTGGGTTAGTCGCAAGTCGCAGAGAATGGAGAAGAGTTGAATGAGTGAAGGTTGGCTGAATGAAGGAAAGAAGTTGGTTGGAAAGAGGAAAGGTGGTTGAAGAAAGGAAAGTTGACTTCGCGAGTCGCAGGGAATGAAGTTGGATGGAGGGACAAGAGTTTGGATGAATGGGGGAAAGGTTGGTTGAAGTTGCAACTTGCAGAGAATGGAAAAAAGTGTTTGAATGGGAAAGGTTGAGAAATGAGGAAAGGTGCTGGAATGAATGACGATTCTGAAAAGATAGAGGAAATATTGTGAGAATGAGAGAGGTTGTGGAAAGACAGTAGGAATCTCATGGGATGGACAGGGCAAGATAAGACAAGAACAGCTTAGGCCAGGATTTTCATGTGTCCCCAACCTTGTGCTGAGGTGTGGTGAAGTGTGAGAGTGAAGTGTTGAATGAGCGAGGTTGTGAAAAAGAGGAAAGCCTTGTGAGATGGGGAAAACAGCAGGATTTCCTTGTGTAAACCAAATCCCGAGCTGACTTGTTGTGAAGCGCACTAAGAGCGAAGTTTCCCAAAGCGGAAGCCGGGATGTCAGGCGGCGATGAGCGGGGATGGATCTCACCTTGAAATCCAGGGAATGGCACGGCTTTGTTTCGGAGTGTAAGGTCAAGGTCGAAAGAGTTGGGAAGTGGGGGTGATTTCGGTGTTCATGCGCCGTGCACTACAATGACACGTGTAAGAATGGGCCAAAATGTGGTTTTAGAAGAGAGCAACAAGCACGAGGGAGAGATAAATGTGTGTTGTTGGGATGGGTGCGCTGTAAGGGAGGTGTTGTTGATTTCAAGGCGTGTTTTCGCATCGTCACATACCGTTATTTCAAGAGGGCGGCGAGCCTGGTCGTCAAAAAGCCAGGTCGGGTCGGAGGTGGGCATCAGCCGGTTAATGAATCCCAAGAATCCTCTTCCATACTTATAGCCCTGTCTGGGGCAAGGCCCCCTGTCAAGGCCATGCCAAGCCCCGTGCCCCATGTCCCGAGATCGACGCCTTCCTCCCAAAGAGATCCATCCCCTTCAAAGATTATTTTGTTCTGATCCATCTCGAACATGGAGACGGATCCGAGTGCTCAAGTCCTCCATACAGAAGCATTTACCTATCTCCTCCATCTCCTCTCTTCTCTATTCCTCCACCATCATCATTATTATCATCATCATCATCCTTTTTCCCTTCTTTTTTCCGTCTCTTATCTTGCTTTCCATTGCGTCATCGCATTCCTCCCGTCAACTTTCTGGAACGTGTGCATCGCTTGGATAGGTGTATCATAGATGAGTCGAAGCTACTCCGTACAGACTGTCTAAATTTTGACCACAAGTCATGAGGATGGATGGGACCCGACTTGGTCCACGGAATGCTCCCGTTGCAGCCGTACTGCATGCGAAACCTGACTGCCGTCCCCCAGGCCGTTGGTGTTGCTGACGTGCAAGGTTGCAGCTGGATGCAGTCAAGCGGCGGTTGCGGCTTCAGCTCAGCCGCCCAGTCCTGACAGCTTGGCGGTCCGCATCGATGGTCCATAAAAACCGCCGTGATCCGCACGGATGAAAGAGGCGCCCTGTCCCTGGGGCTCGATGTGTTGCATGTATGTCATAGGTACTGACTGACGTACCGTACACTACCTTACTGTGGTAGGTGCCCAACCACTGAATTGCCGATGGGCTCTGTAAGCACCTCCTAGTCCAATGTCGACTCGAAGCATGGCTGAATGGCCGAATGGGCCCCTGTGACCTGTGGAACTTCTCCATCCATCTTCTGCCTTGCGCAACCACAGGGTGGCTTCCGGAGCCTGCGGGCGTTGGGTTCTTGGCGCCTTCAAGGTGGGGACAGATCACGTGACTGACGCGACCTGACGCGCCGAGACAGAAACCCGTGGTCTGGGACCCAGAGACAACCACCGCCCACCACCAGACGACGACGGAGCTATTGGAGACCAAAAAACAATAACGCCGAACCCGGGTTGGACTCGGACAATACCCTTGAATGTGGACGACTCCGTGAGCAGATTTCTTGACGCGAAAGCGAATCTCCAACGTCAATTCAGCCCTGATTTATTGAAGACCCCTCGCGCCACTGGTGCCAGCAACAACAGCAGCATCTCGAGTGATTCGCTCGACTCTACGGTCGAGCGGGTGAAACTAGCCCAACATGCATATCAAACAGATTATCATTCAAGGCTTCAAAAGGTGCCGTTGTCACATCAATCAGTCGACCTTTGAGGCGTCCTCGCTGACACCCCTCCCCCGCCTATAGCTATAAGGACCAAACCGTCATCGAGCCCTTCTCCCCGGGAACCAATGTAATCGTCGGCCGCAACGGCTCCGGAAAGAGCAACTTCTTTGCCGCCATCCGTTTTGTCCTCAGCGATGCCTACACCAACCTGAGCCGCGAGGAGCGGCAAGCCCTCCTCCATGAAGGGTCAGGGTCCGCCGTCATGTCCGCCTACGTCGAGATCATTTTCGACAATACCGATAAGCGCTTCAGCGAACCCGGAGATGAGGTCGTTATCCGCCGCACTATCGGTCCCAAGAAGGATGAATATTCAGTCGACCGCAAGGTCCAAACCCGCGCGGACGTCCTCAAGATCCTCGAAACGGCCGGTTTCGCCAAAGAAAATCCCTTCTACATTGTGCCACAAGGTCGCATCGCCGCCATCACCAACATGAAGGAGTCGGAGCGCTTGAATCTGCTCAAGGAAATCGCCGGCACCAACACCTACGACGACCGCAGGATACAATCGCTCAAGATTATGGCAGAAACCAACAGCAAACGGGAAAAGATTGACGAAACTTTGGCCTACATCGAGGAGCGTCTCAAGGAGCTTGAGGAGGAGAAGGACGAACTGCGTGATTTCCAGGACAAGGACAGGGAGCGCCGCTGCCTCGAGTACGCCCACTGGCACCGCCTGCAAGCCTCCAATAATGAGGCTCTAGAGCAACTGGAGGAGCAGCGCCAGGATGGTGCTGGCGCTTCTACCAAGGATCGTGCTGAGCTTCAGAAGGTTGAGAAAGAAATGGGCGCCCTTGAGCACAAGTCTCACGAGCTCAAGCAGAACCTGGAACTCTTGGCCATCGAGCGGCGGCAGCTCGATGAGGACCGCAAGGATGCTGCGCGCTTGCGCGCAAAAGCGGAGCTGAAGGCCAAGCACCTGGACGAGACGCGGCACGCTCGCGAACAGGTCCAGCGCCGCCAAGAGGCCGAGCTGCAGGAGGTGACCCAAAAGATTCAGGCCGCCGAGGCAGACCTCGCCAAGATTACCCCCGAGTACGAAAAGGCGAGGCACGAGGAGGCGACCATCAAGCAACAGAGGGACGAGGCTCTGGCCGGGAAGAATCGCCTGCTCACCAAGCAGACGCGCAGCTCCCAGTTCAAGACAAAGGCTGAACGTGACAAGTACCTTCAGCAGGAAATCGAAGATGCTACTACGTCCTTGGGGGTGCAAAAGGCGAATGCCATGGACGCCGAGGAACAGGTCAAAGCGGTCCAGGCATCCATCGCGCAGCTCGAGAAGTCCATCCACGACATTCGGCAAAAGATCGAGGGCTATGGTGGGGAACGCGCGACACTGGCTGAGAAATTGACCAAGGCTCAGGAGGCCCGGGAGCAACTTCACGAGGAGCGGAAGCGGTTGCGGCGTGAGGAGGACAAGCTCTCATCTCTCTTGTCCAACACGCGCGCGGAGCGCGACCAGGCTGAGTCTATCCTGTCGTACGCCATGGACTCGGCGACCGCCAAGGGTCTCGCCACGATCCGCCGTCTTAAGCGCGAGCGTGATATACCCGGTGCCTACGGGACGCTGGCTGAGCTGATGCACGTACCGCTCGATGCGTACAAGCTGCCCGTCGAACAGGTGGCGGGCAATAGCCTTTTCCACTACGTCGTCGACAATGCGCAGACCGCCACCATGCTCTCGGACCACCTTTATAAGACATATGGTGGCCGCCTTACCTTCATGCCTCTGGAGCAGCTGCGGCCAAGACAAGTTAAGATGCCGCGAGCGTCGGACGCGCAACCGCTCATCAGCAAGATCGAGTTCGACCCGAAGTACGAGAAAGCGTTCCAGCAGGTGTTTGGACGCACCATCGTGTGTCCAAACCTCACCATCGCATCCCAGTATGCACGATCTCACGGCCTCGACGCGATCACCCCTGAAGGTGACACCACGAACAAGCGTGGCGCCATGACGGGTGGTTACGTTGACGCGCGCAAGTCACGCCTCGATGCGGTTCGGAGGGTCACCGAGCTCCGCGACCTGTACGAGCAGCAACTGGCCGACCTCGACAAGATTCGGAAGGAAATTGAGGTCGTGGACCAAAAGGTGACGGCTGCCAGCGGCGAGGAACACAAGCTCGAGCAGCAGATGCGCCAGTTCGAGATGGGCTTCGAGCCTCTCAAGATGGAGTTGCGCACTAAGAACGCGCAACTTGAGCGTGAGCGTGGCAACCTGGAGACAGCACTGCAGCGGCAGGCTCAAGTGGAGAGGAACCTCAAGGATCTGGATGACTCCATCACGGCATACCAAGCCGAACTTGCGCAAGACTTTAAGAAGGCACTGACTGCAAGCGAAGAGCGTCAGCTGGAGGAGTTTACTGCTGAGGTGCATCGACTGCAGCGGGAGCTCAAGGAGGTCAGCAAGCGGCGATTTGACCTCGAAGGCCGCAAGAAGATGCTCGAAACCGAGCTTCAGAGCCACCTTCGGCCGCAGCAAGATCAGCTCCGGAGTCTGGCATTCGAGAATGCGACTGCGGGCGGCAGCGACAGCTACAAGGATGCGCAGAGGGAGCTAAAGAAAGCGCAGAGGATCATGGACGACGTGGAGCAGCAACTGCGCGAGAACGAGCAGAAGACCGAGAAGGCCAGCGCAGAGCTGGCACAGGTCGAGGCGCGCCTTGCCGAGAAGGAGACGCAAGCTCAAGAGTTGCAGAGGCGTATCGAGCAGCACCAGAAGAGGATGGAGAAGAATGTCCAGACTAGGGCGCGCCTCATCAGCCAAGCAGCCGAGTATGCGAAGAACATCCGCGATTTGGGCATCCTTCCGGAGGGCTTTGACAAATACGAAAAGCTCAAACCCGAGCAGGTAAGACAGCCAAACGGCATTCCTTGCTTCTACCCACTAACCACTTCAACAACACAGATCGAGTCGAGGCTACGCAAAGTCAACGAAGCCCTCAAAAAGTACAAGCACATCAACAAGAAGGCGTTCGACCAGTACAACAGCTTCACGACCCAGCGCGACCAGCTCCTCAAGCGGCGCAAGGAGCTCGATACGTCTCAGAAGTCAATTGAGGCGCTCATCGAGCACTTGGACCAGGAGAAGGACGAGGCTATCGAGCGTACCTTCAAGCAGGTGTCGCGCGAGTTCTCTACCATCTTTGAGAAGTTGGTACCGGCAGGCCACGGTCGGCTTGTTATCCAGCGCAAGGCCGACCGGGGTCGCAAGGGTGATGACGACTCGGATGATGAAGGATCTGGCGGTGTTGAAAGCTACACAGGAGTCGGCATCTCGGTGTCGTTCAACTCGAAGGTTATGGACGAGCAGCAAAAGATTCAGCAGCTCAGTGGTGGGCAGAAGAGTAAGCTTTACCTCCCCGGTTTTAGTCATAGGATCTGCACTGACGCTTTGTCTTTCCTTGCTCAGGTCTCTGCGCGCTCTGCCTCATCTTTGCGCTCCAGGCGGCCGAGTCGAGTCCGTTCGTCATCTTCGACGAAGTGGACGCAAACCTGGATGCGCAGTACCGTACCGCCGTGGCCTCCCTGCTCAAGGAGATCTCGCGCGAGCAGGGGACGCAGTTCATCTGCACCACCTTCCGTCCCGAGATTGTCCATGTCGCTGACAAGTGCTATGGCGTCACCTTCCACAACAAGACGAGCACGATTGACTGCGTCCCGACAGAGGAGGCGTTGAATTTCGTCGAGGGCCAGAAGAAGTAATGGGGTAGTGGTGGTGCTGGGTGGATGAGGCGTTTGGCTGTTCATGATTTGTGTATGTAATTGCAATGGAGTGGCTGGCTGGATTAGATGTGATTGCTTGTGGCGACTCTGCCCCGCCGCTGGCGTCTGGGAACTGTTGACTTGCGTGTAAGAGAGATACCTACAAGTAGGTGGGCTGGAGCTGGTGTAATTCTTTTTTGCAATCATATTAAATTATGAGTATTTGGCCCTCAATATGAAAGAATCCATAAGTGTAATCTGCGTGGTTTCAAATGTGATTATATGCTTTGTTTTTGTTGAAGGAAACCAGGAAAACGGGAAAATAGGGGGAAACAAACAAAAGGGGTAAACCAGGATAAACAGGAGTAAACGAAGAAGAGAAAAAGGAAAACAACCAAATGAGCAAGAAAATCGAAAAATGGAAAATGAATAAATAAGAAAATGGGAAAGAAAAAGGCAAGTAAACAAAGAAGGAAAAAAGGAAAAAAGGAGAGGAGGACGTGAACAAAGGATCCCCCCGTCAGCGTCATGCCTGACTCCCACCTTCCAGATGGTTCTGCCCCACTTTCCAGCACCCCAGAGCACCCCACCATTGTGTCAATAACAACAAACACCACCTCCATCAACAACCTAAACGCACTTACAACCTCTCTCCCAGGAGATTTCACCTCGGACAGACACGACACAAACAAGTTTTCCCTCCAGAGTGTAACCACAGACAACCACAATGCCGGTAGACTACAGCAAGTGGGTAAGCGCTCTCAGAAAGCAAACAAACAAAGCATGTTGTTGTCTTCCTGTCTTCCTCGTGCTAACCTGCCACACCACACCCTCAGGATGCCCTCGAGCTCAGCGATGACTCGGATATCGAGGTGCATCCCAATGTCGACAAGCGGTCCTTCATCCGCGCCAAGCAGCACCAAATCCACATGCAGCGCCAGCAGCGCCGCCACGAAATCGAGACCCTGAAGTACGAGCGCATCATCAACGACGCCTTGCACAAGCGCTTTGTCCAGCTCCATGAGTCGCTCAAGGCTCGCGCCGACGAGGCGAAGGCGGGGAATCCAGGCGAGGTTGCCTTCCGCGTCGTCATGGAGTCGGCTGCCGGCCTCGACCCCAAGGATGACCAAGTGCCACCCCGGCCCGAAGGCGTCCACAGCGCCGAGGAACAGCCGCCCACTTATACCAAGATGATGGCCACCATGCTCGACCAGGTCAACAAGGCCCTCGATGAGAAGAACGTCGCCCCAGAGAACCGCTATGAGGCCATGCTCGAGGAGATCCAGGGGCACATCGACAAGGTCACCAACGTCCAGGGGGAGCTGCTTAAGAGGCTTGCTGAGCTCGAGGCCGAGGAGAAGAAAAAGATTACGAGCGATGATATTCACGACGGATTCAACAGCTCCTTCATCAATAAGTCTTCCTCCTCTTCCTCCGCCCCAAGTGGTGGTAGCAAGTCCGAAACAAAAGTCGAGCTCCTCAACCCCAACTATGCCGCCAACTCGCCGTCAGGTGGTAACCCGCCTCCGGAAGAGGAGATTGATGAGAATGAGGAGATCAAAGCCTCCCCCTTGGCACAGGAGTTTGCGAAAATCCCTGCTTCCGATTACCGAGCATCGCACGAGTTCCTGGTCAAGCACCGCGAGATTTTGACGGAACGGGAGTCAGATGGACTGCTCCTTCTTGCCTTCGATGCCCAGATCGAGGGCCGTGAAGAATTTGCCCGCAACTGTGTCCACCAAGCCCTCCTCCTTCAGTACTGCCGCGCCCTGGGTCGGGATGGTGTCGCCCTCTTCTTCAAACGCATCCAAACCCCAGGGCACCCTGCCCAGGACACGTTTTGGAAGGATGTCTCTGAAAGCTACAGTAAAATCCGGAATCGTGCTCGTGTTATTGCTGAGGAGCGTGCGAAGAACAAGGAGGAAGCGGTGGAGCAAATCCAACTTCATGCGGTTGAGCCAGGGACCACGATCAACTTCAAGATTCCGGACGCGAACAGCGAGGATCCAGAGGTCCAAAAGGCCAGGGCCATCTTTGACAGCTTCAGTGACGAGATGAAGAAGGCCCTGGAGACCGGGAAGCTGGACGAGGTCAACAAAGTGCTTGGCCAGATCCCATGTGCGGAAGCGGAGGGCATCGTTGAGAAACTGGGTGAGGTGAGTGTTTTTATTCATCATTTAGATCCCTCACTGTCTTCGTCTGTTGCTTGTTGGACGCTCTGTTGTCATCTCCTTTTGGGGGGATTTTCATCTTTTTTTCTTTTCTTTTTTCCTTTTTTCCTTTTTTTTTTC
>NW_027191427.1:3290616-3297530 GCF_041956435.1 Mycothermus thermophilus
GTTGTCTATTCGTTCGTTTGGGGGTATTTTCTATTTCTTTTTTCTTTTCTTTTTTTCCTTTTTTCTTTTTTTTGCGGGGAAAGACTGAACCCAGCGATTGCCTTGATATTGGGACATTGATATTGACTCAACTGTTTTCCAGGCCGGCATCCTCAGCCTCGAAGAGGAGATCATCGACGCCACCACCGAAGAGGGCAAGGAGAAGTGGAAGCAGATGGAGGAGCAAGGCAAGAAGGCCGCTGCCGAGTTTGCCCCGGACCCGGAATAAAGCAAGCTTGCGACTTAGGAACAGGATGAAGACAATGACATGTGTAGGTCTGACTTGGTTCTTCCCTGTTTGGTGGCGAAGTTATGTGGGTGCTGGGTTGAGAATCAGCGTTTGGTTGAGGTGCAAGATTTGACATGCAAGGACGCGAGTCTGAGAGAAGTATTGTTTTTCTTTGGGTGACCCAGGCTGCTTGCTCAAAGTCCCCATGTCTTTGACAGATACCAAATTTACTTGATCCCCATGAACTGACTCTGAACTCGTTTTTCTGAAAGGCCCGTTCACACTGTCCTCTCCTTCACCGTCTCTTTCCAAGGCTCTTAGAATCATCCTCTTCCTCACTCTCCCCTCGTCTCACCACGAAATCCTGTTTCCTTCTTCATCCACAAATTGATTTGAGGGGCTGATTCATATCAGGTCTCTTGTCGCGGGAGCACAGTCTCTTCATTCATCTAATCCTTTCAACGTCTTGTCAGATCTCAAAACACGTTTATTTTCGCTACCCAATGTTCTTCCCGATCTTCCTATGCTTTCTCCCATTTCACAACCCAGCATTCGACCGACCTCCGTATCCCACACACTTCAGCCTATTCTGTCTATATACCCCTACGCTATCATTACTCTCAAGACTTGTTCGCTCTCAAGGCACGTCGGGCCAGCCTCGAACAGACTCTGTTCTACCACCCCTGTTTAATCGTCTAGCTTTTTTCTCCTCCTTCACGCTTCGACCTCGAAGTTTTGGGTCACTATTCATGTTCTTTATCTTCTCTCTCACAACCCGACAACCATGCACCTTCTTGACCCCACACTCCCACAACCTATATTCCACCCAATCCGTGACCTATATCCCCCTTATCCGCGATTTATAATTCCCCCTATCAAAGACCTATCATTCCCCTTATCCACAACATAGATCCCCCTTATTCGCGACCTATATTCCCTCCCATCAGCAACACACATTCCCCCCCTATCCGAGACCTATATTCTCCCCTGCCCACGACCTATGTGCTCTCCCATCCGCGACGTATAATTCCCCCTCTCCGCGACATATATTCTCCACCATCCGCGACCTATATCGTCCCCCATTCGCGACCTCTACTTCTTTTCTTGTTCTGCGACCGGTGTGTTTGGTCCTGCCCCGAATTTCTTTTCCTTTCTTTGGTCTCGTTCCTCGTTTCTTCTTCTCTTTTCTTCTTCTAACCAACCAACCCATCCAACTTCCAAACTTTTCCCTCAGCCTCTTCCACCTTCCTCCTCTCTTCCCATTTCAACACACTGTTCAACACCATCAAAACCTCGAACAGACTTCCTTCTCGGTCCATTCCGCATTTCTCTTTTCTTCTTCCAACCGACCGACCGACCGACCGACCGACCAACCCCCCCACTTTCTTCCCGACGCAGATTAAATCCTCACCTTCCTCGACCTTCCTCCTCTCTTCCCTTTTCAAGACACTGTTCAAGGCCATCAAGCCGAGCGGAGCCTCGAACAACTTCTACTCTCCCTACTTAGTCGACCAGTCTCTTCTCTCTCCCACTCTTCGACCTTCATCTTCCTTCCAACAACCAAACAGCCATCCAACCACTTCCTCTTCCACACATCGTTTCTCCCCTTCTTTCTTGCAATCCGACAACGATTCAACCCTCACCAACTCCAGCCTCTATACTTTTCATCTCTTCCACATTTCTTCTCGTCTGACAACCCAACAATCATTCGACTTCTTTCTTTTATATCCTTAGGCCATCCACGTTTCCCTGTTCACTTCTCAAGCCCTCGTTCGCTTCTCAAGCGACTGTTCAACGCCATCAAGGTACGTGAGGGTGATCTTCGCCCGACTTTCCTTTTCTGCATTTCTTCCTTTTTTTATGTTATTATATTTTATTTATTTTATCTTTTTTCTTTTTCAGTTTCTCTCTCTCTCCCACACTTCGACCTTTCATCTTCCTTCCCACGACCACAAAACCACCCAGCCTTACACTTCTGCCCATTATTGGTCCTGTTCCACATTTCTTTTCCTCCTTCTTACAACTCAACCACCTACCATCTTTCTTTTCTTCATTCTTCCAACCCATCACCTACCACATTTCCCTTCTTACAACCAAACCATCTACCACAATTTTCTTCTTCCTTCTTACAACTCCACAACCCACGACCCTCTATCTCGTGGCATAAGAGCAGAGTTATCCTAGTGCCTTTTTCTTTTTCTCCTCTTCCTTTATCAGACACAGTTCACGGCCATCAGGGTATGTTGGGGTCGACTTTGCTTTTGTCCTTTTCTCCATGTTATCCGTTTCCCACATGTTTTGTGTTTATTTTGAGTTCAACTCACGGCACCCATATCTCAATCGCAGAAGTCACCGCCTGTCGGAGTCTAATGATTCATGTGTGCGAGTCCTTGGCTGTCTAGTGAGCATTCTATTTTTCGTTGTATTGGTAGTTACTCAGAAGCCAGGTCTTGGGCTTGGTCTTCATGCTGGTTCCTGTTCCTTGTTTTGTTCATGTTCTTTTTACTGATTTTCTTCTCACATTTGTCTCTTTTAAGTTCATCAACCCAGTGCGTTCATGTTTTACTTGTTCCCTTGATCCCATCTGCTTCTTCCAGCGTCGGCCAACAGATTCTTTGGCACAGTCCGGGTTCAAACTATGTTATTGCATCTTATTTCGTCTCTCAATTTTCCTTCAGTCCGGATTTCTGTCTTTCCTTTTCTTCTTCCTGCATTTGTTTTCTTCCTGCCTCTTTTTTCTTTCTGTCTTCTTTTCTTTCTGTCTTGTTTCTTTCCGTCTTTTCGTCTTTTTCCCCCATCATCTTGTTTTCTTTCTTTTATGTTTTCTTTTTTGACTTTTTTTTCTGTTTCATTCCTTTCCTCGTGCTTCATCGTTTTACAGCCCACCATTTGACCCCTTCTCTTTCCACCGATACCCTCTTTCTAGTTTTCCTCCTTCAACCAAATTTCAAGCTCTCATTTATGTTTTTGGTCGATTATTCTTCTTACATTGTTATTCTCCGATGGGTTGTTTGACTCCGGGAATTACTTTCCTTGGAAATAACAAAGTCATGTTGGAACTTCGACTGACAAATCTCCTAATAGTGGACTGACAATGAACACTTGATCCTTTCAAAAGAATGACTTCAACCATGGGATCATCGCACGGGCAAGGAAACGATCAAGAAAGCCACGACTCCTCAAATGTCTCGCCCAGGGGGATGACAGAGACTCAGCAAAACGCTGATGGTCTTGGACCAACTGGTATGTGATTCTTTGAGGGCTATCCAGAGCGCAGCTGACAGACTTCAGGTCGCCCAGTGGAGATAACGACATTGTCTGATGGCTCGGCCACTGTGGCAGCCCCAGAGACTGACTCGGACGAGGGGGGAATGGACTTGATTCAAGCAATCCGTAACGCTCAACGAAGAGCTGGAGCAAGACCAGCGCCAATATCGGCACAGCCACAAGTCCCACAAGCTCAAGCTCGTCCACCCCAAGCTACCCCGTCTCAGCCCACGCCAATCCCACAAACAACGCCCATTATCATTGACCTGACTGGTGACGACGACGATCCTCCGGCGCCAGCACTCACCGCCCACACCCAATCTAGAGGCACAAATAGGTCTCGACATAGAGAACACCGTGGGCGTGATGGTGCCCGGAAGAGTGACCGGACGGACTCACACCATGGTCGAGATGGGCGTGGGCTCGCTTCTCTATCCACCCATCACCGGTCGGGTCACCGAGATGAGGAGCGGAGAAGGCGCAAGGAGCAGAAACGGGAGCAACGTCGCCGTGAAGCCGAGAGGACACATCTCCAGGGCCATCAACAACTGCCCAGTCAACCACAACGTCCTCTCCCGATACCTCCAGCGCCAGGAGCAGTTCAGCCGTCGCCACTGATCCGAGAAGGTGAGGCCTACAACTACCGCTACAGTACTTTGGCGGGCATTCGGGATATTGCTGAAGCTCGGCAAGCCACTGGACAAGCCACAACGACCGCCATTCCCACGGCAACGGTTTCAAGCACCCAGAATCGAATTCCTGCCCCAAGAGCCCCAACTCAGAAGCCATCGCTCCTGAAGAGACTTGGACTTAATAAGGCATCAGTTCCAAAGCCACTGGTTCATGGAGGAACAACCACCGCCAGCAACAACTCAGTACAACATGGCGCTGGCGGCATTGTTCCTTCTCTTTCCCGCATGACTGCGGCAGAGAGCCGCGAGGCACGTCTACAGGAGTACAGAATGAGGACGCAAGCTGCTTCTAGTGTCGGGCCGCAAGAAGACGACGAGGCCCTACTTCGCTCTCTTAGCGCTCGCGTGCCCCAGAGACGCACTACCCAGATCGCCTCGATTCTGCCCACAGCGCCCTGGAACAGCGCCGTTAGCACTAGAACCACAGCGGTTCCTCAGCTGCCGCCGGAGCCTAAAGCGCCATCTGTCCGAACCACGGTCAGCAATGGACCCCAGGCTAGGAATATCTTCCAGCCGGCGCCACCGGCACGGAAACGCCAGCCGGCTGCCAGCCAGCGGGCCGACCCTGCTCAGCGCCCTGGCGCTTCAATTCAGCCAGCAGCAGCTACCCTTCGGGAGCCGTCTGAGGAGCCCCAGTCTGCGCCAGTCCGTCCAGCGGTCCCTTTCAGAGAGACCGTTCCCGCCATTGAAGCTCTGGGTGCAGGCCGTGAGGTCATCCAGTATGTCGTCTTTCGGACAACACCCTTCACTCCCTTTATCCTACCGTCATCCACTCAAGGCTACGGTGATGGCAACTACGACTATATCGATGTTGATGAGGACACCTACTCCAGCTCTGAGGACGAGGATGAGGTCAACGGGGCCTATGGCCTACTGAGGAAGGCCACCAAAACCCGAAAGCAGCTGTGGAAACAAGGGCAGGAGTATACCTCCTCGCAACTAAGCCGCAATAGACAGTCTGAACTTGCCAGCTGCCAACCGAACACCGCCGCTATCATCCGCTGTCCCATTGTCCGATGCGCAGAATACGCCAATTTGTCGGACGCAAACGACTATGCGGCCACCCTGCACGACAAAATCATCAAGAACGTCGCAGGCAAGTCCTGGGCCCTCCTGGATCGCAGGCGGGCCGAGACGTATGAGATGCGCGTGCGTCGGGCGGCGGACACTCTGTCTCGCTTCGGGGGTGAGCCTCCTCGCCGGTACACCGACGACCCTGCCTACACCATGCGGTCCTATGAGCTGGCGACGTCAGGGGCTTTGGCATTGCCTGTGTCCGTCCCGCGACATGTCACGGCACAAGGTGAGGGGGATAAAGACACGTCCGCACGGACGCCCCTCTACTATGTTGGCCGGACGGACTTTGAGGATGGCAAAATCCAACTGGTGTGGGTGTCGGTGGAAGTGGTGGAGATGAGGAGGCTTGCGGTCTCGAACAGCCTGGCATCGAGATCGGCCAAAAAAGGCGAGAAAACTGGACGATCTCGTGCATTCGTATACCGTCGAGCAAACTAGGTGAAGATCGACAAGGACGGTGCACGACTGTACTCCAGGAAGCGTCACGACGTGTGGGTGACGATCTACTATGGGCCCAAGGGAGGAGGTGACCAGGCGTCCACCAAGTGTCAAGTCCTCATGTTTGAGGGAGATGGTGATGACGAGGGCACGACGGATGGCATGAAGGACGACGAGGACGAACCCGGCCCCGATCTCGCCACCGCCACCACCAGCGAGAACGACGATGATGGTGAGCCCGGCCCCAATCTTACAACGCCGACAAGGACGGATGATGCCCCCGGCGCCACCGGCGAGGACGATGGCACCTCGTCCGTCTGGAGCCGCGTCCTTCACGGCACGTACACAACACTCTGGGGCGCCAACAAGGCGGCGCTGACGGCGTTCATGGAACACGCGGCACCACGGACGGCGTACATCGACCATGTCGGCTATTTCCGGAACGAGGCATGTCCGGCAGCGAAGGAGGCCTTCAGAAGTGGTGGCTGGGGCAGGGTTGGATGCACAACGCCTGCATGCTTCGAGATGGACGTGGAACCGAAGGATTGGGGAAGATGGGGTTTCCGCAAGTGTGTGGTGGAGGTTATCCAAAGTGAGCTGAAGGGTCCAATTGAACTGGATGATATGGTTGAGGAGAAGGAGAATGAGGAGGACGAGGGAAATGATGGCGGTGACCATGTCGAGAATGAAGGGGATGATGTGGGAGGTGAGGATGAAGCAACTGAAGGACGGGAGGAGTTTTATGATGGCGAGATCAGCGAGGAGGAGTAGGACCTAGCTCTTGAGTATACTCTGTTCCTGAGTATTACATAGCTCTTGATCAGTATAGCTAAGGATCTCTATAGCTACTTTGTACCACTTCAGTTAACCGGACAGCCTTGCGAATCAAACAGCCCTGACTTTATGTTTCAATTTCTATTCTTTCTGCCCATTTATTTTTGTCCTTGTTTCTCTTTCTTCTTTTTTCTTGTCTTTTTTTCTCGTCTTTTTTTCTCGTCTTTTTTTCTCGTCTTTTTTCTCGTCTTTTTTCTCGTCTTTTTTCTCGTCTTTTTTCTCGTCTTTTTTCTCGTCTTTTTTCTCGTCTTTTTTCTCGTCTTTTTTCTCGTCTTTTTCTCGTCTTTTTTCTCGTCTTTTTTCCTGAGTATGTTGTGTTGGGAGGTAGTCTCTTGGCG